>NW_016163627.1:0-35544 GCF_001687245.7 Rhagoletis zephyria | reverse complement strand
GCACATACTAGTTAATGAACTAGTATTTTTTCTAACTGGTTTGGCTTTTGACTGCAGCGTAGTTGGCGATTTATGCCCGAACTGGTGAAGCAATTTTATAGTGCCATACTAGATCTTTATCGCCAAAAACGAACCAGTCCGATCGTAACTAGATCGCCACCAGTTCAAAAGCAGCGAGATGTGGTACTTTTAAAAAAATAATTTTATTTTTAGAAATCTATATCTAAAATAACGAATTTAGAACTGGTGCGAAACTATAGAAAAAGGGATGCAGAACAAACTGGATATCATATGGCGAATTTTGAACTAGTTCGAATGCTGTTATTTACTTTAAATCAGCGATAGGCAGAGAGAGGTTTTATTCTGCACGCGCCTATACAAAATGTATAGAAAGCTTGAAAGAGGCTGAGCAGCGCACATCACCGCTTTAAATAGATTTTTGCTTGGCGGGATTTTCGTTCAAATAAGCTTTCAGTCTGCACTTCGCTAGTGCTTTTTCGTAGTGTGGCAATACAAAACTAAAATTTGTGTTAATATTTTAACATTTTAGGACCTTCTGGAATCTAAGTAGCAAAAAGCAAGAACCTCCGCAAATTCAGCTACAGCCAAAGGTATGTAAACGTGTTTTCAGATGTCCAATTTGAATTACATTCATTCAAACAAATTTGATTTCAGATTGAAAACATAATTCTTTGCAAATAATTAAAAATCGCTACCTAAAACCAAAAGGTCTGTTTGAAAACATCTTGTTACTTTTTTCGTGTGTCGATTTTATAATTGATTCGGAACTATGGAAAACGGGGTTCAAAGCGAACTAGATCCCATCTGTCGAATTTAGGACTAGTTCGGAACTATAGAAAAGGTAATGCGGCGGTGTTAAATTCGCCAGTTGTTTGCGGGCAAAGCGATTTTTTGCCAACTACTAAAGGTACTAAATAGAAGCGCACCAGTTCAGAACTAGAGATCTTCTCCACAGGGGTGTTTGTATTTTTGTATGCGTGTGTGTAGTTCGTTGCTTTTTATTTGAAAAGTTTATACATACATAGATGTGTTTTGTTCGAAGGCAAAAGCAAACGCTTTATTTGCAACTTTTCATTTTCGCACATACATACATATATACATACATATTTATATATACATATGCAGATAAGTATACGTTCATACAAACATATTAGCGCCAATAAACGGACAATTCACACATAAAATATACATATATATGTATGTATGTATATGAGTTTGACATACACATACGTATTTTACACTTTCGCAATTTTGCGTGCCTTTTAACAACATTTTAGCCGAGCAGTAAAATTTCCAACTTTGAATGAAACGCGGTAAATTTGGTCTGTTTGAGCTAGATTTTCTGCCAGCAACTTTTTATTTGAAATTGTTGCCGAGTCATTAATAGTGATGTGTTGAGTCTATACTTTTCAGTAGTACCGAGTGGTACCGGTATTTAAAAAGTATCCAATACTCTCGATACTCGGTACCGAAATATTTATCTCTCCAATAAAAGCGCATATAGGCCAAAAATATGGGAAAAAGACAATAAGGGGAGACTCGCTTATCAAAAGCCGAATGTAGGTGCCAATATTTTAATATTGATTCAAAAAATATATATACCGTCGCCATAATCCAATAAACATTTCGGTTGGAGATCAAGTGAGGATCCAATACCAAATCCAAGGTCCAATGTTGACTTTCAAATATATGTACCTCAATCCGTTCTCTAAGAAAAGTGCAAAATAATAATGTAAGCAAAATAATCTGAGTTCTCCAATTAAGAAGAGCTTGGATATCAATTTGAATTCAAACTTTTTTCAACTTTTACTCAAGCCTTGGGAAAATAGTTGTATGTTCAGTTGAGAATCAAAAATTTCTAAAGATTAGAAAAAAGTTGGAAAAATGTTTGCTTTGCTTTTACTTGTCTTAAGCTTTTTTATTCTAGATGAATTAGACCATATTATCTTCGTAGGCCTGAAAGGCTTCTTCATCCGTCAGAGCAGTTTTCTGGAACCTTAGATCTGCTAAGGTAAAAACTAATAAAATAATATTTCACTGTTGCGACAAGTTCAAGTTTTTTTTTAGCGAATATCATATAAAATAGTATTAAAATAATTTTTTTATAAACTTGTAAAGAATAGGTATTGGGTAGCGAAAATGAAGTAATGGGTACCGAAATTTTTTAGAAGTATTGAGTACCGAGTATTGGGTACCGACAATTCAGCACATCACTGAAAAGCCTCTTTGGCAGTGCAGAAAACTATATGTACATACCGATGGCTGAGTGGAAGATCGACCTATCTCGGCAGCCAGTTCGAAAACGCTCTATCTCAAAAAACTTTTCAAGAACGGCCTATTTCAGAATTTAATTGAAAAACACCCTATCTCAAAATTCGGTTCAAAAACGCCCTATCTCACTTCAAAATGTATTGAAAATATGCTGATATAGGGCGTTTTTGAATCGGCAGCTGAGATAGGGCGTTTTTGAAACGAATTCTGAAATAGGGCGTTCTTGAAAAGTTTTTTGAGATAGAGTGTTTTCGAACTGGCTGCCGAGATAGGTCGATCTTCCACTCAGCCATCGATACATACATAATAACTATTTTTTTAAACGCTATTTTAATAAAATGCAGCCCATAAGTGTGTATAAATATACTTAGATTACCGTATTTCTGGACAAAAGTACATTTTCGTATGTGTTGGAATCATTTTCTTGTTCTTGTATTATACTCCATTGCATAGAAACCGCATTTTGTTTTTGCATTTATGAAAGGAGTATTGTGTTCGGTTGTGAGCTTAGAGTTAAGAGCACGGTGCAACAAAAAAAAAAAAAATCACGAAAAACACCCGAAACAAAACTTGGTCTAGGTTGTTGTGGGTATGGTCGAGTGCAACATTAAAAGAGAATTCTGATAGTTACTGAAACCCATTTTTTTTATTAAAAAAAATCGTTATTTTCGTGCCGCTTGGCTATTGGAAAGTGGAAAAATGGTTAAAATAAATGTGTTAGCGAAATTAAATGTTAAGACATATCGAGCCCTAACCGCCAAAAATAAGCGAAATTGTTTTAAAATTTTTCTTTTCGATGCGGAAGTTTCCCTAGAGAATTTAGATGCATTTCTGCATCAAAAATAAATTTTGCACAAAATTTCGTTGACGTATTTTTGGCGTTAGGGCTTAATATATAGTAATATTTCAGAGGAAATATTTTCGTGGAACATAATAATCCATTAACTCCCGCTTGAAAAGATCTTTTTGTCCCTTGTTAACCCGCAAATAGCCAATTTGGAAGGTTGTTACAGGCTTGACATATTCTAGGAAATTATTCCTCGGAAAATTTTACCAGGTGTCTTCTCAGGCAAAAACTTCATGCCACCATATAAAAAATAAAATAATAGTAAAATTTTCCGAATAATAATTTTCAAGAACACATCTATTCTCTTCCTTCTAAATTTGCTATTTGCGGGGTTTCTTGAAGTAAGGGTCAAACGACACTTTCAGGCGGGAGCTAATGGGTCAAAATGATCTACAAACATATTTCCCCATGAAATTTTACTTTATATCGTCACCCTTATGCAGGAAGCATGATTGTGCAAATTTATCAGTTTTGAGTTATTGGGTTGACTTGAATAACCTTTGTATTTTCTGGCTTATACTAAAACCCAGAATACCATATGGAAACGGAAACCACATATTTTCTGGGGTGACCCTCCAGCTGAAGCAAATCACTAGATAGCAAGCTGTCGTGGCGCCTAAATGTGGAGCAAAGGGCAAAGAAGGCCTCAGTGGCATTTTATGCACGCAAAGGACGGTGGCAGCACCTGGGGTTTATCGGCTTCTCTTTCTCATTGGATCTTCACGGCAATAGTTAGGTCGATACTGTTCCATGCGGTACTGGTTTGATGAACAGAAATGTAGAAGAAAACATTTCTTAAGAGAAAAGAAAGTTTATATAGGACAACACCAACGGCAGTACTTTATACCATGTTGCATCTCTTGCCGACGGACCTTTCGGCCAAGAATATAGCATCAAGAACTGCCGCTAGGATTTACTCTCTGGGGCAGTTTGTGCGCAAGTCTTACGGACACAGTAGTATAGCGTCTACTCTACTCGGACGGATTGATTATGTGATCCCGGATCTGCATTTTGGAATGAACTTCGAAGCGCCTATAGAGGTCGAAGGCTGGAGTAAGGACATTAGGAGCTGTGGTGGCTCGGTGAATGTCTAAAGGACGAATCGATGATGGAGAAGGGCGTAGAGTCGGCCTCAAAATATTCTGTAAGCTGCAAAATACTGCAGGATTTTCCAAGCGGAGGTATTGGTCATAAGGAGGGCGGCACACCTACTGAACCGAAATCTAGAAAATAAGCAGGTGTATCTCTTTATCGATAGTGACGTACATCTGCGCTGGGTACCGGGGCACATCGGCGTCGCAGGAAACGAAGAGGCCGATTGGCTTGCCAAAGAAGAAACCATACCAATAGAGGAGGTGCTGATTTTCCTCCAAGCGATTAAATGGGAACTGGACCTGCCCATGATCGGGAAGCCGTAGAGGACGTGGAAGGATGTAAGGCTGCAAGGTGTCCAGGATTATGTGCAGAGCATATGATATGTAGCTCACGAAGTTTCTCCTTTCCCTCAAGAGGGCGGACGTTAGATACCGTTAGGTGTTATAACTGGACATTGCCCTATGGCATCGCGCGCCTTTAAACCAGCTACGCCCAACGGTAATATCTGTAGAAGATGCACAAGAAGAAGAGAAGACGGCGGTGCATATCCTCTGCGAGGTTTCTGCCCTTACTAGACTGCGGCTTAGTCTGCTAGGAGCAGGTTTTCTACCTAAACTGGAAGCCGCCGCGAAGATAGGTTATAACAAGGTGTTCAAGTTTGGCAAGAGGACTGCGATGCCCTTCAACGTTGCTCCTGGTAAGCAGTGAATACCAGTACAAAGTGGCCGTGGGTTATTTGATAACGCTATGGACCTAAATGGTTTCTGCGAAGCCACGCCATATCAATATTTACACCGGGTGCCGAAAGAATTTCGAATTAATGAGTTGAACCGTCGGTTTTCTTTTTAGTTCTAAGCGACAGCTTGTAGGCTAATAACAGCCTTTGTTTTAGCGCCAATCGTCCCACCAAATCTCGCTCTGAGCATTACAAAAATTTTTCGTTGAAAGATTCTCAAAATAGCAAAGAGGTAATTCGTAAGCTGATAGTTAGCGCTACACTTCAACTCATAGATATTTTAAGCATGCCACTTAACAATGAATCTGGTTGCAATTCTCATATTCTGTAGGCAAGTGGCTTTGATGTCTTAGATTTTGAGTTTTGAATGGACTTTTCATTACTTTAATTAAAACAAAAGTCCACTAAGAACTCTTCAACATGATAATCCCTTCATATTTACATACATACAAACATACACAAGTGAAACGAACACCTTTTTCTTGTTTGTATGTATGCCTGTATGTAGGTATATCTGTTGTTAAAACTCTATATTCCAATTAAAGTACAAATGTATAAAGTTAAGTCTCATTTCTGAGAAACGCATAAGAATAAAACAATTTTGTATGTAGGTAAGCCAAGAAGGGGGACAGAAAGTGAGAAGTGAAGAGTGAAAGGAAAATAGAGAAAGGAAGATAATGCAGAAAGCATTTACGGCGAAAGGATTCAGCTCGTTTTCAACGAATAGCCAAAGTCCTAGTTTAATGTAGATTAATTGTTGTTGATGCTCAACATAGAAACAGAAACTGGCAGAAGTAGCTAAATAAATTTAACACAAAGCAAGCAAATGGATTGAAGTAAAAGACAAAGTTAGTGCTGCTGGCAACATAAGCGAACATAAGTTAGACCTTACGAATGCACTGAATCAAAATTTAATTGTAATTTATGCGAGTAATTAAGCTAACACAAAGTACAAAGGCGGGGGTTGAGCGAGGGGTAGTTGGTAGTGAACTTTAAAGCGGCGACAGACTGTCGAAAAGGGTGAAGGAAAAATAGTGGTTAGAATGGTGTAGGAAGGAAGTACATAAATTTCAGTGAGCAAGAGTTAAAAAAAACTTTTGTAAGTAATCAATTTTTCTAACATTCGTCGATAAAGATATCGATTTCTGTACCAATAGTGGTTTCGATAAATTTAACGATAACGCTGTCGAAAAAGTGCTGATAATCATTTTTATAAAGGTAACGTGTTTACATAAACACATGAATGTAAATCGATAACGATATCGATAAATAAACTTATTATGAGGTCTAATAAAAATCTATCTTAGTAGGTTGTAAGAGCTAAATTTCGATGATGAAGCACTAAAAAATTCTGCTGTAAGGAATCGGCTTTACTAAAAACAGGCGTTTCGAAATACAGAGAAATCGATTACTATATAGATCAAGGCTATGATAAATAAAGATAACGACGATATATTTCTATGGAATTCCAAAGCAATATAGAATAATATACATACATAACGGTTATATTAATATAGCGGCATGTATTAATATATAACTCAGTGGATTAAAATATCGATAAATATATCGACTTCGAATCCAAAGGTGGTATCACAAATTAGATTGATAACTAAATAGAAATGCTGTAAGAAGTAGATAAATCATGAAAAGATAAACAAATCCTAAAAAAAATTGTGTCTCTTAGATAAGACCGGCTATTCGATAAAGTTATCGATTTCAACATAAATAGTAGGTGAGTAAAACGTTATCGAAAAACTTACTGATAACGATAAGGAATAAAGCAAAATACGAATATGACACTTTTAAATCCAAGCAGATATGTATCTATAAATTCAAACACCAATTTGCTATAAAAAAATTTGTTAACAATGATTTCGATATACTCGAATTTAATTAGCAATATCTGATAACTAGTAATATAAAACCAAATAATTTATCGGAATTAACAGATTTTCTATAAATATATCGAAAACTATATCAACTAAGATATCAGTAGTAAGATCAATGGAAATATCGAATTATTGAACATATTGATAAAACGATATTGATAAATATGTTGATGAAATACCTGTATCAACAGTTTTCCAATAAATGTACAGTTTTGTATTAAAAAATATATCAACTAAGATATTTTAAAAAATTTTAGTAATGTAATCACTTGAAATATCGATTCTGGAACAGCTTAATTTATCGACATCGATAAATATATCGAAAAAATCACCTGTTTATTTCGAAAAATATATCAAAAATTATGCCTATAGACATTTCGAATTTCAACCAGCGAAATAGCGATAACAAAATCGATTATTATATCGATAGCGGAAATTTCGTTAAAATTTTTATTGCTTGTTTTATTGTTAAAAATGCATGCAAAGATCTCAATATTTGGGCATAACAAACGGCAGATAAAACTTATTGAACTTGATATTATTTTTCTTATCTTATTAGTTTATAATAAGTTTTTGATTAGCGTATATAAATAAAAAATACCAAAAATCGAACCTTTGACTTTTGACTTATTTTATCAATCCCTACTTATGTATACTTTCAAATTTGTGCACACAAAAATAAGAAAACGATTTATTTTTTTCCAGCTAATTTCTGTTTTCCGTCGTCGAACGAATATTTCCGCCGAACGAAATCCGCATATCGCACCTACACCTATAGCTACACCTCGGAACAAACAAATTCACACTCCTTTGTAAATGTCTAAATTTGTGGAGCTTTTTTTTTTTAAGCGCCAGGCCATGTTATGTGCACTAAGCACCAACTCAACGCCATTGGTTTCGGTGGTCAAAAATAAATCTTTCTGTTCAGTGCGCGTAAACCACTCAACATCATTTTTTCTACTTGCCAACTTGCTTACTTGCATGTGATTTTGTACTATGCTTGTGTTTTTTATTAGGCAGCAGCAAAGAGGAGAAAAAAATTTCGAGACAAAATTTAAAGTCCAGGTTTGCTTGCTTTGCAATAACCGCACACGCGAAATGCCAGATTTGTAGTTTTGCTTTTTTGTGTTTTTTTTTTTTTTTTTTTCTACTACTGTAGTGGGGGGATTTTCGAGACTTTTTCGCTTTTCATGTTTTGCCGTTTTTTTCGCGTAGTTTTTTTCGCTGCATGTTCCAGTTTTGTGCGGCTTTGTAATAATCGTATTTGGCCAAAGCTCGACGGTTAACGTGCAGCATCCTGTTGCATACGTATATTGTCGTGATTGGAGGTGGGCATACAACTACATAGTGTAACCACAATACGCTTAGCGGTAACTAGAAAATAAATTGTGATTCGATTTGAGAGTAGACCGCACCAGAAAAAAAATTCGCCGTACACTTTCGAATATGGAATATTTTTTTTTTGCCGAACGTAGGGGCCACCTTTTTGAAATTTTCCGTCATATATTTGGCATTTGCAGTCGGATACTTAAGTGTGATATATCGATGTTTCGAAAAGACAATTTTTTTTTTGTTTCAAAGTTAATTAACATTCTATCACTATAACGTACAACCCTAATGTCAGTAAATTGAGGCTCGCCAAAAATCATAAAACTTTTCCTAAGGAACTATGTATAGGTATGTATGTATGTATGTATGTATATAAAACCGAATTGATTGTCGAATTTAAGTGACACCGAAAAATGTAAAAAAGCCACCCTTAAGTTCGCAAAAATATTTGTTTTCTACAGAGGTCCAGAGGTGTTTAGACACAGGGGTCCATAGTCATAGTCGTAAGTTAAAACTTAATCTTGTAAATAAAGTTTTAAGTTTAGAATAGATTTTTAAGTTATGTAAATCATAGACATCTTAGAAACAGCTTTTTGTTAAGATAAGGGGAAAAATTTAGTAGGCAATATAAAGAAATATGAGTACTACTATCAGTTCCCACTGTCAGGAAAACATTGTTTTCACATCTTTTTTTTTTGTTCTTTTGAATAATAGGTATTTAACATTTTCTATTATGCAATTATTGTTGTCGTATTAGTTGTTACCGCTCCTAGGTTTTAGACAGAAGGAGCACTGTCTATAACGAAAGCACGTTCAGATTAAGCTTGGCCAACCATGCTTACTATCTTCGCCGTCATGTCAATTGCATATACTTATACATATATATCAGGCTAGAATACGCTGTAGTAACCTGGGTGTTTCTGAGAGAAGGCACTTCTGACAGGGAAAATGGATTTCAAAGAGGGGTAAGACGTCGACAGGTCTACCAAGGATCCTATTATTATTTATGTTCGGCTAGACCTAAGGCTGTTTTTTTCCTATATGGACTTATGGTGTGAAAATATTGATAGATAATTTAACAAAAATTTTGGTATTATGTACAAAGTGATTGCCTAAGTGAATACGTGTATCGCTTATGCGCGTAAATTCCTCGTTTAATCAATGGACAGTACCCCCTAACATATGCCACGGTAAGTGGTTATTGGTTCTTTCTTTGAAAGTTTTTAGGCAATCTGATTTTCTTCAACACCAATGTGTCGCGGAGCCCGGAGAGCACAAATCGATAAGTCAGACCAAGAGTATTCACCTTATTAAGACACTCCATCCCAAATATTGATGTTTAAAATGAAAATAATAATAAATGTAAAGATTTATATGGTCTTCTCGAATTTTAATTTAACTTTAGCTTTTTAATCAAAACATAAAATTCTACAATATATTTATATGAAGTAGCTTATACTTCGTCCAAGCCTTCAATTAAAAGATTAATGAGATTTGAGAACTCCTCATTTCGGTTGTTGGTGTTTCCGGGAGGGTAGGAGTATGACGTATTGTAGAACGATTTTCCGTCATTTCTTGTCTAATTCACCAGATCTTAGTTCTTATAACCCTAGCATACCATCATAATGCCAGTAAATTAAAGCTCACTAAAAATCACTTAGATTTTGCTAAGGAAGTTATTCCAGTAGACATATTTAAAATAAACGCCGAAAAATGCAAACAAAAAATAGTCCTTGCAAAAATACTTTAGACTCAGGGGTGAGTCTTTTTTTGTTTACTTTTGCGGCGATACGGTCTAATGTACATATGTATATAAAGTAACTATCTTCATATTGCAATCATGTATGTATGTATGTATGTGCCCTTTGCCTTCCGCTTACACCTTAACGGCGAAGTTTAAGTGTTAAATTGTTACCGCCTCCAAGCGGTGCTCAAAAACACAAAAGCGCACATACCCTGCCTCATGTGCTTTGTACAATCAACGTAAACGTGCGTCGTCTTACCTGCAGGTCTTTTTGTTTGGCTTGGCAATGTTTTTTTTTTCACGCGCTCCTTTCGAGTTTTTAGCTTTTCTCGCCTTCTCGCCTTTTTATACTATTTATTTGCGTGTATGCACTTGTGAAATTTCATCAAGTTCTTATCGCCGGATAAGGAAGTTGCTAACAAAGTCGCTGCGACGTGTTTTCGTCGGAAATGTGTTCTAATGGGCCACAAAGAGCAGCAGCAGCGCCAGAAGCAAAAGAGGCATAAGTAGCAAAGAAAAATTAAATGGCGGCATCAGAGTCACAAAGGCGGCATTCTTTATGAAAAATTTGCGCGTTTACGTAGCGTTAGGCAGGTGGTTGCGTGGCTCTCTTAATGTGACAATGAATCGTTGAATGAAGCGTTAAGTGTGTTGTTTGTGTTTGACAACTTTTGTTACCACCTGTTTGAAAAATTGTATTCAATGAAATCGATAAGATAAATTAAATATTCCAATATGGATACCCAACTAAAAAGGTTTCGGAAAGCTTAATGTTACAAATATTGTTCAGGCGGGTTGCCACCTATTTCAAACATGTACCTTAATTAAATTGATAAGACAAATTACATATACTTATATGTATTGTTATCAAACCAAAAACAGGTATAAGAAAGTCGATTGCCGAAAATATTTTTGAGGAGGGTTGCCACCTTTTTATTCAACTAAATTGTTAAATGAAATGAAATATGTATCACAATACGGGTATTAAACATAAGAGGTTTAAAAAGGTTTATTGGCAAACATATTTTTGAGGAGGGTTGCCACCTGTTTGAATATTTTTTTCAATTAAATTTATTGATAAATTAAATAATCCAATATAGGTATTAAACTAAAGAAGTTGAAGAAAGTTTTCTGTCGAAAATATTTTTGAGGCGTGTTGCCACCTATTTGATCAATTTTATTCAGTTACATCGAGTTATCTATCTATGCATAGTATAAAGGAAAGTCGAGATTCTTTGTAGGCGGTAATCTCGAAAACCACTGAACGGATTTTGACGAGATTTTCTCTAATATACTCATTTTTTTATTTAGAATTTTAATAGGTTTGCCACCTGTCAAAAAAACTACAAGATCCGCTCCGTTCATTAGATTACAAAAAATTAGGTTTTAAATGAAAGCAATTGGCCTCTAGAAAAGCACGAATGACAAATTTTTTCTGAATAGGGTTGCCATCTGTTATTCAATCCTAATGAGCGTAACATCAGTTCTGCACCATCACTGTCAAATGAAAAGAGTTAGCCTCTAGATGTGTAACAATGTACTATTTTTATGAGTAATGTTGCCACCTGATTAAACACTATAAGGTTTAAACCCTTTGTTGGATAAAAAAGTGAGATTCCTAAACGAAAGTGCATGGCCTTCGCACGTAAAAAACTTTACTTTTTTGAGTAGGGTTGCCAACTATTTAAAATTACTCTATTATCCTTACGTAGTATAAAGCAAAGCCAAGATTTCTTCACCACGCTAATCTCGAAAGCTACTGAACGTATTTGGATGAGATTTTGTTCTATAAATTCAGTATCGTTAGGGGTATTATTTTTAGTACTTATCATTTCTATAGGGTTGTCACCTGCCTAAAAATTTAAAAGATTCTTGCGTTGAATTACAAAAAGTGAGTTGTCAAATGAAAGCGCTTGGCCTCTAAATGTTCAGTAATGTGTAATTTTTTGAGTATGGTTGCCAATTTTTTAAATTATAAGAGCTTCACCGTTGTGAAGTGAAAGGATATGGTCTCCGGATGTGCGAAAAGCATTAATTTGTTTTGAGTTGGGTTGCCACCTATTTAAAAATTACAACCTTAAATATAATACGTGAAGCCATTTATTATTAATTACATCAGACTTGCAGTTCATTCATTAAAAAAAATTTGGTCTCAAAGGAAAGGGCTTGGCGTTCAGATGTGCAATAAGGTTTTATCTTTTCGAAGAAGGCTGCCACCTGTATGAAAAATTATAAGATGTAATTAGAAATTTCGACAAGCATTTAATTGAAAAAAAAATATTAATTAATTACTTGCGTTAACTATTTTATATTTATTTTATTAGTTTGATCCCAAGTAGCAGTTCATTAATGCTTTTTCCACTCCACAACCTTGTTTGCATATATCATTTACGCCTACATGACTACAAATTCCACAGTGCAAATATTATTAATTACAATGTGGCTGTTGGCCAGTTGTTTGCCGGGCCGGTTTGTCTGCCTTCCGGCCTAGCATGTCTGGTTTGCGTCAGCGTTAATTGCTATTAGCATTTCACGCTAAATTAATTTGTTGTTGTTTTTACAACATCGCATTTTTCACAAAGTTGTTTTTGTAAATTTGTATGCAGTTTTTATTGTTTTTGTATGGACATGTATGTACGTGTGCTTAAGTAGGGCGCCATAATTAATATTGGCTATAGCAGTCTGCAAGCCATTTAAATTAATTTCACTCATACGCCATGCGTGCCAATGAGCGCGTTTACGAGGATGCCTACATTTGTAAATAGCAATAAAAGATACATACATACATACATACATATTTAATACGTGTGTACAATACTTGAAAAAGGTGGCAACAATAATTGCGAAGGGTTAGCTGCACATATTGCTTTCCATAAGAATAGCTTTTATGCATTTATAGAAAATAACGGTAAACATAAAAAGGTTGCTTTGATAAAATCTATTTAATTTCGGCAAATAAGTATTACGGAAATAAAAGCATTTTCCTTAAATTATGTGCGATAAATACAAAAACATATAATATTGAGTTGGCTGTTTGCCAGAAAAAATAATAAAACTTTATTTGAAATTCGATAAATGTCTTCAACCCTCAAAATCTGAAATTAACAAAAAGGCAAAACAATAAAAGCGTACCAAAATCTATAAGCCAAGCAATATTTTTGGTAAATTTATCTGACTACGTAAATTTGAATTTTTATGTTTACCCTTTGTGGGCCCAAAGCAACACGCCGAAAGTAAATTTATTGCATTTGCCAATTCGAAAGCATCGCTATTTTTTTTTTCTTTAGATTCCGTTTCATTCTACTTTTTCATTTCGTCGATAGAAAATGTATTTTTTAAATCGCAATTTGTGCAGAATTAACAGCAAAACGAATAGAAAAATTGTGTCAAATCTGATGGCTTAGTTTATTCAACAGTTTGATATCAATGAACGTACGAATAAAATGCATCAATCTATATTTATTTGTACTTACTATTTTATAGCATATGGCACATATTTTTGCAAATTAACCTATAAAATTGACCGAAGCAGAGTTCAGAAAAGCAAGCAAGAAAACATACTTTTGTTCGAAAGTTAGAGGGATATGTTAAATAAATGACACCGAATGAGTGCTAGAAAATCTGGAGGTAGCTGTATCCGCAGCCTGCCAAATGTTGCGCTTTCACGTAGGATGTCCTTTACCATCTTCTCGTTCGTACCGCTGCCCCTGTCGATCTCAATTGAAGTCTTGTGATGCCAATTTGAAGCCAAGCGTTTCCCTTTTAATAGATGATATTTGGCCGAGCTTCTTCTCTTATTTGTAGCGCGCTCATTGATATTGTCACATAAAGCGGAGGGACCTATAGTTTGCCGTCGACACCGAACGGCGAGTTTATTTTTATCAGAAGATGCTTTTTACGGCAGAATACACTCGCAGCTTTGCTATTACCTGCCGATAGATACATAAAAGATATTTCGCGACTAATGAACGGTCCTGCGATGGTTTCTGTCTTAAGAACGAATTATCAATTAGAGTGGGTATTAGGTCTTACGTATGAAAAAAAAATTAAAAAATTTCCATCACGGAAATTTCCCGCGAAAACTATTAAATTTTTCCTAGTGTTACGGTGATATGCTGGCGCTAAATTCGAATTTCCGTAAGTCCATCTGATTTATTTGGTCTCTATAGATGCATTTTCAACTAATACTGTTGTTTGTTTTTTTAAGTAAAAATTTAGTTTTAAATTAACCAAGTTGGGTTTTTATGAAAATTGTTGCTTTACTTTGTTCATTTTTCTTAGTGTTGCTACGTTATAATGGTGTTAACTTAGAACTTCAGTAAGTCTTTCTTATTTGGTCTCTTTAGGGGTATTTTTAAAATAAAACTGTGCGTTTTTAATTAAAAATTAAATTTTAGATTGCCTAATTTTTGTCTTTTTATGAAAATTTTTAAAAATTTTGAATATGCCTGTCATCAATAAAAAAACCGATGTGCTATAAAAACAAGGATGTATTTTAATTTTACACACCCAGCTATTAAGAATTAAGACGAAAACGAACTTCCTTCCGTCCGTCCGTCCGTGTACACGATAACTCGAGTAAAAGTTGAGATATCTTAACGAAGCTTGGTACGTGGACTTCTTTTGGGCGTAGGACGGATGGTATTGAAAATGGGCGAAATCGGACAATAACCACACCTACCTCCCATATAACGGTAATTTTCAGAAATACGAAAACTGCGATATTTTAGTAACTACTGAAGATTATTCACTCAAAATTGATATGAGACGAAAAATAAGAATATTAAAACATTTTGGCAAATGGGCGTAGCCACGCCCACTTATAGTTACATGTGTATATCTTGGTAACTGCTGCACCCATTTCTTCCAAACTTGGCACAGTTGTTGGCCTTGGTACAGCATAAAAAATCGCTGAATCTTTTTAAAATCGGACAATAACCACGCCCACATCCCATATAACGGTAATTTAGAGAAATACAAAACACTCGATAAATCAGTAAATATTGAAGCTAATTTATTCAAAATTGATGCTTGCAACAATTCTTTACCAAGAAATACGTTTATGGTAAAATTTTGGAAAATGGGCGTGGCACCGCCCACTTATGATCACATATAGTATATCGGTAACCGTTCTACCAATTTGTACCAAACTTGGTGTGGCTATTGAGCTTGCCACATAAAAGCAAAACGTTGAAAATTATTGAAATCGGACTAAAATTACGGCCGCTTTTCATATAACGGTAAATTTCAGAAATGCTTGAAACTGCAATATTTCGAAATTTAAGGACGCTAATTTACTCAAAATTGATATACCCCGGCTTACCGCACGGTCAAAAATTTGGGTTTAATTTTTAAACCGCGCTGGGACTACTGCCTTTTTTAAACTTTTATAGTCTACTTTTTAAACCAGTCAATAGTTTTACGCAATTTTTAATATATTCTGGTTTAAATTTTAGCCCAAAAAGTTCGTGGTTTAAAAATCAAACCAAAATGTTTTAATTCTAGTTTCTAGGTTTCATATATAGAAAATTTGGTTTAAAATCTATATGTTTGCACAGCGAATTGTGGTGTTGATTCAAACTCAACATATGAAAGCACATTTACATGCGTGGCTGCAGCTGAGTGTGCAAAGATGCTTGATACAATTGGTTGCTACCAAGGCTGTCCGGGTTCAATCCCAACCAGACGGAGCATGAAATTTAAGATTGTTTTTTTTTTTATTCTTAATTATGAAAATGTTTGGGTTTAACATTTAAACCGAATTGTTTAAATTCTAAACCCAACATATGTGCTCTCTTTTTTTTAAACTTGGAAGGTGTGGATTTGAAACTGAATTTAGTTTGGTCATATATGTAGTCCAAAAAGTTTAAAATTAAAACCGAAATTTTTAACCGTGTATCTAGCGGTAGCTTTCGGCAAGGTGAAAAAACATATATTTAATACTTGCGCCGGGTATTTAATGTTCGGCTCAGCCCAAACTTAGACTCTCTTACTTGTTTTTAAATAATTTTAATTTAGTTTTAAAAAGGTACCATCTCTTCTCTGGAAAATCTTATTGCACATCTACAAACCAAACGTTTAAATGTGCTGCAGTCACTCTACCTGCTCATCGGTTAAAGAACGAAAATCTCAGACCATTATGGCGAAGAAGACCTTGCACGAATGTCCTACACTCCGAAGAATGCGCTTTAGATTTTTCAGTAGAACGTTTATCAAAATCATCGAACGCCTTATGAGTGCGAATTTGAAGAATTCTTACCCTGCGCATCAAGGGGGACATCTGAGGCGCCGAGTGAACTCTTCACAACAGCACTTTTACCCCACTTAACCGGTTTATAGTCAGTCCTGTGATTCATTAAAACATGTCTAAAGCTGTCTTATTTGATTTAAGAAAAATATTGCTGCTCTGCATTTATTTACCGACACGCATATTTTATGTCTCTGATTTCTGTATCCAACATGCAATCGCATTAAGAATGTACTCGTCTCGTAGCATCTTAAGTCAGCACTTTTATGCGTTCGCATTTTTATTCGTTTGGCTCATTTTCTGCGTTTGCAACTTTAGTGCGGGTTTCGTAATACGAATTTCTACGTAGATTAATATTTTATAGCTTAATGCGTTCTGTCAGTCTTTCTGCTTCGCAATTTATACTTTAACTATCAGCAATGCAATTTAATGCGGCTGATGTCTGGCTTGCTATCTCATCAGTGGTAGTCTTAAATACGTTCTTATATCTCTTTGCCACATTTACCGTGTGCTGCCATTGGATCATTCTTTCACCGCTATCATCGCCTCAACGCTCGCTTCGCACAACGGTAATGCAATGAATATGAAATCAGTTTGCCGCGTTTTACTTTAAGCACCTGTTGCAAGATGATCAGTACGAGTTGCCGGCCATGTTGCTTGGCATTGCTGGCACAATTGCGTTGCGCCAGCTGAGTGGAGTGGAGTACAAACACAAAAAAAAGTGGAAAATCCAGCAATGAAAATATGCAGAAAATATTCATATAAAAAGAATTTCATGTGTCGTTATGGTTATTACCGTTTCTGGTATTCCTGGTTGCTAAAAGCAATGAAGATAATGGAAAACCAAAAAAAAAAAAAAACATAAATTGTAGTTTCATCATTTTTCATGTTCTCTTTCTCTATCTTTCATTTCCTTTTCATATACTTTACAATTGGACGTATTTCCGGGTGTCTTTATATAGTTATTGTTGCTTTGTTGTTGCCATCAGCATCAATGATTTGCATGGCTGATATGGGTGCCACATCGTGTTGCAAATCAAAATATGTAAATTTTATTGCGAAAATTCAAGTTGAGTGGCAGATGACGATTTGGGGACCCAAATAAACGATTGAAGAACAAGCAATGAATTTGTGAAAGACTTATCTACAGGTGTATGTGGATATAAAACAACACGGTGAATAAAAATTATTTTTAGATTTTGAAATGATACTATAACTTACTTTGGAAGATTAAAAACGGAGTATTAAAATCCTCTTATGTCGTGGCTTCAAAAAAACTTGACTCTTATTATTTTTAAAAAAAGTACAGACTATTTTTTATTATTTTTTTTTACGCAAAAAGGGAAGGCAAAGTTTAGTCCAGTAAAATTAGACTTTTCATTAAAAAAATTTGTAACATCAATTTTTTGATGCATTTTACTTCTATTTGACATGTGGTTCCACATTCTTGCCCTTAAATTTCATTTATCAACATTCCGCCATCTTGGATTTAAGTTTATTTTTGGTGTGTTGCGATTTTCAAGCTTATTTTGCATTTTTCGTAAAAAATGGTTTAATACAAATGTGTAGAGAATTTAATTTCCCACATTTATTATATAGAAGGTTTTTTAAAAATAGCATTTTTGAATGTAAAAAATTACCAAAAACTGCGAAAAAATTTTACATTGTCACGGTTTTCGCCATTTTTTGACAATTTTTGATGATGATCCATAGCATATTGAAACTCCAGAGACGTAGAGGATTTCATTCTCCACAACTTTTGTACCTATATTTGTTTTATATGACGCTTAGATCACGGCCGGGAACACGATAAACATAGCGATGTACGGGATGCGCCGTAAAACTCATTTCCACACTCATTAAAAAGCAATAAAGGTTGCCCGTGATTAGTCCTACCGGGGAAACCACGATAAAAAAAACGCGCCGAAAAACTCTTCTTCGGCGGTGGTCTGATCTTTGTTTGAACAGAACATGACAAAACATTTTTTTTTTTTGGAATTGGTAACAAGTAGCTTCGTGATTTTCGAGACTTTTTTTAAAGATTTTCTCCGGAATTTTCGAGGCCGCTAAGAGTTTTTTGGTATAACTGTTTATAATTTTTTAAATTTTTTCATTAGTTTTTGGAAATTTTTCGTGACTTTTATACATTTTTTCATCACTTTTCTGAATCCTTTGTGTTTTATTTTACCGCACATTTCGGGATTCGCTCTGATCTTTTGGGAAATTTTAATTTTTTTTTCGGTACTTTTTTTACGTTTTTTCCGAAATATTTCGGGACTGTTTGTGCTTTATTTTTTTTTAAGATTCTTTCAGCACTTTTCAAGATTCTTTGTATTATATTTTTCGGAAAATTTCGAGATCTTTCGTAATTTTATCGAGAACTCTCATGAATTTTCGGACACTTTCGCGACCAATAGTAGATTTCTATGAATGTCTTAAAAATAAAAAGCGAAATTTACCGGTGCGCACAAAAAAAAATAACTCATGAGGAATATCAAAAAAAAAAAAATATTGAAAGTTATGGAAAAAAGTTAAAAAAATTCAAAAAGGCCAGAATAGGTATCACTAAAACTGTCAAAGGTTCTAAAAAATGCTTTAACTGCCAGAAATTCCTGAAAAATATCCAAAAAGTTCGCATAGTTTCCTAGATATTCGGAAAACTCTTTAACCCTTTGTCTACTGGCCAGGTCCAATTGACCCTAATGACATTTTATTGTATTTCCATACCGATTCCTTATGGTTTTGAGCTCCATAATTCCTTTACTTTGCTTATTTTCGTGAAGTTCATACTTTTCTGATCATGTTAATGTTTTTTTTTAAATAATTGATATTGCTATTTTAAATCTAGCGGGAGCTACCGGCACGGGTCTGTCGGACCCCCGTTTTTATCTTACATAGGTGTCCAATGAACCGGACGGTAGGTAATGCTAGTTTTTTACGCGATAGACAAAGGGTAAATTATGCTAAATGTTCAGAAAACCCTACAAATCGGTGAAACAGCAAAAAAATTCCGAAAAGTTTAAGAGCCCAGAAAAAATCGCAAAAAATCTTGAAACAAAGTTCGATAAAAAAACAAAAAATTAAACAAAAAAAAAAAAAATAGATTTAAAAAGATATTCCTAAAAAATAAGTAAACAAGTTTTTTAAAAATTAATGAAGTTAAAAAAAATATTTTTCTTCTTAAAACAGACAAGTTTAAGAATTAAAAGAAAACCCTATTATAAAAGAGAAAAAAACAAGCTAATAAAGAAAAAATAAATTAAAATATGTTTCTTAAAATTAAATTAAATAAAAATAATTTTTTTTTAAATCAAATAACAAATTTTAAAGAAACTTAAATAAAACAAACAAAAAAGTTCATAAAATTAAATTATATACAAAACTTTTTTTCTTTTTAAAACAATAAAACCTAAAAATTAAAAGAAAATTGAATTAAAAAAAATAAAAATAAGTTCCTCAAATTAAATTGAATAAAACAAATTTATTTTCTTTTAAAATAAAAATTTAAACATGTTAAGAAAATCATATAATAAAGGAAAAAATGAATATAAAAAAGTTTCTAAAAATAAGATTGGTATTAAAAATATTTTTATTTTTAGAGTAATAAAATATAAAAAGTTTTTGAAAGTTAAAAAGAATACCTAACATAAGTTTCTAAAAATAAACTAAACTACAGAAATATATGAAGGGGTTAGAATCATGAGGGTCTAAGTGACATTTTTTGAAAATATAAGTTATACCCATATTTGTATAGTTATATATAGTGTTTATGTGGTGACAAAGAGTTACATTCATTTAAATTAGTTAATTGGCCTGCAGTCATTTAGGCAAGAATCATTTCAAATGCATTTACCTAGAATTTACAATAAGTAATCAACTTAAACCTTAATTATCTCAAAAAAAATTCAGAACTACTTGGATCCTTTTGATTCCAATCCCTTCATATATATTTCTTTTTAAAACAGTAAAATCTAAAATTTATATAAAAGCAAAGCATGATCAAGTACTCGGATTTAAACCAAATTAGTACAGGACCACCTGTAAGGTACCACCTTTCGTTTAAAAAAAGAGTTATAGAAATCGGTTAACGTACTCCAAAGTTATGGGGTAACATACATATTAAAAAAAAATATTCCGACGAATTGATCATCTTCTCCTTCTTGTGAAGTCGGTTAAAAAGAAAAAAATAAATAAAATAAAAAAACCCGATACCGAGTTTTCAAATCTCGGATATGTCGATTCGAACGCCAGTACTTTGCTCACTCGGCCAATGCTACTGTTGGAGCAGCGCAAACGAAATGACGAACGAAGTTGACAACTGAGCCCTTCTTGTAAGACTTTCGTGTTAGAATAAACAAAATCCTTCAAACTATCCCACCTTATGCCTTTCAATGATCTTATAAAATACTTGCAAGTTGCAAATGTCCCAGCCCGAATCGCACTGTTAGACTTTTCTGCTATCGATTACATTAACCCTTATGTATCGCTTCTTGGTAAAATTTGCTATTGGATAGCAAAGTTAGGAATAATACCAAAGTGGGCAGTTAAGCCACGGATCGATTCAAACATGTATCAGTATATTGAATATATTTAAGTAAGCATTCGATATGTAATAATTCACTCAAGCCAAAAGTTCCTAGATGGTATTTCTTGGGCAAAATAGCGCATTCAGGTGCTACTCTCTTGGTAATGGCAATGCCATCCTACCATATGGAGGAGACAGCCGAGGGTACTACTATGCAACTTTATCGATACACTCCTTGTCAAAAAAAAAAACACTACAGGCACTAATACACAACCATTTGAGAGTTTGCAATAGCAACTATAACTATACACGACGTCATAATCGCTAACACAAAAAACTTGGCAACTTTTAACAACCATTTGAAGGAAAAATAGCAAAAAAAAAAAACACAAAGAATGCATACTCCGCAAACTTTTGATCACCCAACCATGGTGAGCGTGAAGCCTCAAAAACCATTTTGGTCAGTCTGCAGAAAAGTTCTTCACAAAAATTTGCTGGTGAAGCGCAATGTTTGCCGTGATTTGAACTTTTTTTTTTGCTAAATTATAAGAGAAGCACGTACGTAAATTTAGTTTTTACTATTTTCTCTTTTTTCACATAGGAGTTTTGTACTTATATACATTCTAGTGTATGTATGTATGTAAGTATGCATTTGTAGTTGTGTGTATGTATTAAACAACCACTTGTAGCACCACTTAATGGCTTCTAGTTAGTGAAGCAGCTCCGTTAATATTAATACGTATTGATGATGACCGTCTGTTTAATGCCAATAATGATGAGTTGCCAAAGGATTTAAACATTTTGTGGTGAGCTTTTCTATAGTAATTTTGTTGGGGTTATGATAATTTTTTTATACTACTTGCCACTTTAATGGCAATCCTGCTCGGTATCTATCGATGAAAAAATAAACAAAATCTTACACATTTTATCCATGCGATTGATTTCAAATATGGTGACGCAGAAGCGCAGAAATTGTGGGTTAGATAGTTAAATTTAGATACCATTTATATACATACATATGTATATAAGGTGATGGAAATATAGCTGTTAATGATATAAAGCAAGATTTGTATCTCCTGAATATTTGGGATTGTTTGAGTTGTGACTGTTTTTGATTTAGGGTGCGATGTGAAGATTTTAACTATCATTCCAGCACGTTTGAAATAACGGACTCGATTTTTCCTGTAAAGAAAACTATCCTTTCCTATCTGAATAATTGAAATAATATATTTAGCATATGCAATGACCTGAAAAATTTGTAGTTGAATAGTTTTAGATATGGACACTTACTTAAAAAACTCCTATTTTTCACGACTCTACAAACAGTGATATTTGCTACCCATTTTGTGCCCATAAATTAAAAAATTAGTATATTCACATGAATTCAGGTTTACAAGGGGTTTTTAGGACGCTGCATCGAATCTTAAATCAAAATATCAAAAAACATAGATGCCGATTCAATATTACGCCTTAAATTAGAAGAAATGTGTTTATTTTGAAAAATTATTATTAGATTAGCGCAGTATTGAGTTATATTAAATTTTGTAAGTATATATTTGTAATTAAGGAAGGAAGAAATGCTATAGAATTATAACGTAATCATGTATACGTGTATCTTACACGAAATTGGAAGGAACAAATTTAATTTAAAAAATCATCTTCAGAAAAACTTTTAAGTTATATAGCCACAAAATCGCGTATTAAAAAAAATTACGGACATGGTTGGATTCAATATTTAGCATTATAGTTTAAAATATAATTATCTTGAAACAAACATTAATTTTTTATTGGTGGAACATGGAGAAATTTGACTTATGACATTTTCTTTAAAATGTTTTTATTAAAAAATTTACTTGAATATTTCATAAAATTATAATCCAATACTGAACATATTAGATAATTTTTAAATTATACCTTATATAGAACACACCTGTAGAAGAAAATCCCATTTTACAATATTAAAATCGACCAGCCCTGCGGCTTTTAGCGTTTTTTTAAACTTTAGAATTACATTTTTACTTTCCAGAGCGCTGCGTCAACTAATACTTCCCCACTGATCATACAAACAGGTGCAAAGGACCGGTCTTGGACATATTTCGATAGCTGAAACATAATTGTAGTGAACTTAGGAGAATAAAACCCCAAAATCGATAATTCATTTTTTGATTTATGGGCACAAAATGGGGACCAAATATCACTGTGCGATCTGGTTTCGTTTAATTAATTAATTAAAGCTAAAATTGAGTTCCACGTATGCGTACGGAAGCTCAAACTTTTTCAATAAATTTTAATAAACCGTTATTTTCCAGTACTTAACGCCATTTTAATTTTGCAACATTTTACTGCTCGTAATTTTTTTTGCTCTTCAATTTACGTAATTTTTTATCGCATAATTCACTTTCTATTGTTTGCGTGCGCCCTTAAAAAAAAAAAAAAAAAAAAACAACAACAAACCAAAACTTTCCATCCGAGCGCAATTCAATTGAACTTTCACTGAAAGGTCAACTGTAGCGCAGTGATACATACATACTACATATACATAAGAAAGTAACTCAATGTCAGCTCAATGCATCTGCTTTTCAACATTTTATGATTCCACCGAAACTTTACGGCCGCGCTTTTGTTTGAACGTTGTAAAGATCGTTATCCCCTCACTCACACTTACATATGTATGTATGTATACTCACACACACATATGTATGTGTACATACATACTTACGCACCCTCACCTACATACATCATCATCATCATCAGCACATCCACCATTAACATCCCAACCAACGAACGCTGTCCTTCATTGCTACACTTTCATCTACAAAGCCAACAAAACCCACAGTTGCTGCCACGTTGAACTCTTTCACTTCCGTCGAAGCTCAAAATTTTTCTTTCAATTCAATCCAGCTCCTCATCCGCCTGCTACTTTTCGAAGCCATTAAAAAAGTTGCGCTCCTTTGGCGTGAGCTATTGTTATTATTGCTTACAATTTTTTCCTCCGCTTTACAACTGCCTTTCACTAGCTGTAGCGCACTGCAGCGCACAGCAGCGCACGTCCATCAACACGTTTTTCATAAAGTGTTCTCTCACCGCTTCGGGATATTATTGCCCTTGCGCTTCTAGAGCAGCACTTCAATAGTGTTGCTGCTGTGTTGTTGTTGCTGTTGTTAATGCTGTTTTTGTTAGCTTTTTGCCAGGCAAAATATCAAGTTGATTGCCAAAACGATCAAATCATCGAATTGAAGTGGCGCACAGAGAAAAAACTGTTTTGACACAGCGGCGTTATTATATTTTCTTTTTAGCTGCTGATTGCGCTTCTGCTTCGGCTTCTGTCTACTGGGGGTAAACAATTTATAGATACGTATTTTTTGCACACCGCATGGGAGGGAGTGATGCAGTTTGTGTTTGTTACCAGGTCAGGGTCAGTGGTTGTGTGAAGAGGATAAATAGATGGATGCAAATATAAAAATATATTGTGTGTGTATTTCAGTTTTTTTTTTGCAAAAATGGTTAAGTGAAAAAAGAAAATATTGAGGCAAAACTCGTTTAATGATTTTTAAAAGGATTTACGGGGATTTGTTCAAAAATAAATTACCTTTGTGTCTTTTTTATTGACATGGAATTTAATTTTGTATTTTTTTATGGTTAATACTTATTTGTTTTTGGTATTTATGCTCTTATTGGTTTTTTTTTTTAGAAATACATATGTATGTACAAACACGAAAAAAATCTTTTTTTTTTGGCCGAACTAGGATCGCGTGTTTTAATTTTTCGGTCACACCTACATTCGACAAAAAAAAAGTTAGTGCGTGTAGTGAAGTGAAATTTAAATGGGAAAAATCCAGAATAGGGATGAAAGGATGCGAGTAAATACGAGTAAATATGTGAGTCAGAATTTCTGAAACGGGCCACTGGAATTATGAGATATTTTATTTCCAATCAGTAGTGGTATTTTTTGATAGCCATTGGCAATACAAACTTTTGCTTTTTGGAAATAAAATATCAAATAATTCAAGTGGCCCGTTTCAGACTCACATTTTAATATTTAAAATGCATAACTTCGGCATGATTTAACTAAATTCAACTGCTAAACAGGTGGCAACCCTCTTCAAAAATATTTTGAAACTAAAACCTTCTTTAACAACTTTACTCCCCGAGGCCTGTTTGAGACTATAAAAAATGACTCTTGTGGTTTTCGCTGTTGAATGAACCACAATTTTATAAAAAATAAAAAAAAATTTGTTTTGAAAAATATAACTAAATAAAATCGTCAAAACGTCCATGTAACCATATTTTTGGCGCTGACTGTATATACATAGTAAGAAATTTATCGCTTGCAAAGAGTAAATTCAAAAGAAATTTAAGCGTAAAGTTTAGGCGTGGCTGAGTAAACATAAGCTGTTTTTAGTTATATTATTATATAGTTTCCGAAACTTTTACACACTTTTCTATGGTTAATTGCAATATTTACTACACTAACAACTACTTAAAAAGTAAAAAAGGATAAGAAAAAACATTTCCAGCTTGTCATCACATTAATAGTAAGTAGCGACAAAAAAATATTTACCACCTTTCCTTTGCATTTATGATAACAAATTTGAAGTAAACTCATTATGCAGTTTTTCCACTAAAAATTAATGACTACAAATTTGCTGTCATTACTTTACTTTCTACCGGCAACTTGTTTTTCAACAACCATTTTTTGTGGCAACATACAAATTTAAAGCATAAACTGAGTGAGTCGTCATCAGGCAGCAGCGACAGTATAAACATCAAAAAAACCGTACTTTTGGCAAAACATCAACATAATTTTTTTTTTGCATAAAATTCGCTGCAAACGACCACAGTTTTCATGAGAATGGAGCGGGTAGCAGGTAAACGCCGTTGATTTCAACAAACAAACGTTAAACGCTAAACGCTTGGGACGCAAAGCGACTGGAATTGGTGTGACAGAAAAAGCGATGGATGAAAAAAAAAAAAAACGACGACGATATCTTTGTAATTTACATGCCACCTGGGCCCATAATGGCTGCTCATTTTATTTAATTTCGTTGCGCTGCGGAGTTTTCTGTTCCCGGCAATTCGAAAGTTTATTTTTTCTTTGCTTTTCAGTTCTTTACGAAGCCGCACGGGTATGGCTTATGTTGCGCGTCAAGTGTTGCCACAATGTTTTCGGATAAATTATTTTTCTCTTCCAACTTTTTTCGATATTTTGAATTCATGTAATTTGTTTTTCATGGATACTTGCTCGTTTTAAGTTATCGTAGGGGACATTTTTCATTTATGCAGCGAATATAAATTATTTTTATTTTCAGTTTAATCACCATCATTCATTATATTCGACATTGGGTAACCCTACCTCCAGCTGTTGCTTTTGTATACTTAAATAGCCGCCTTTTACAATGAAAGCGCCAAATTTTTTTTGTTTCTGTAGCTCTGTAAATTTTGCTTTGCAAAGGTGTTTGCTTTGCAGTAATTTTTTCTACGGCATTTTTGTTTTCTTTCATTTACACTTTGTGGCATGTTGTTTCAGGAGCCTTTATATATATGCATATGTACGTATGTTTGGATGCGTACGTATGTTCTTTATGCTTTTGGACCATTTATATGCCATTACGTTTTTTGGTACAAGAAGCAGATTCGGCAACTTGATACGTCAGGTGGCGCGACCCGTAATAGTTATCTAAATAAAGAATTTATCGACTGTACAGAAAGAGCTGTAGCACCAGCAATGTCCTCTGGTTAAGTTAGATTAAGGTGATTGCTCCCAAAGCAAATGCCCAATTGGGCGGTAACGTAAAGCGCTGCTTGCCAACAACCAAGCTTCGCAGCCGGCAGATGTCCGTCCCGGAGAACTCCACCGGGCTGAATAAAAGTACAATCTCAAGCGTTTCAACAGCAATCTTGCGAAAGATGCTCAGTTTAAGAGGAAGTGCTTAGATGATTCCATCTTTTCGTCCGCCAACCAGGTGCCGCAGTAAGGATTCAAAATTAAACTTACAGGGAAATTCTGGCTGAGATAGTAAAATACAGATGTTAAGATAGTTCGGAAGATGGAAAAAACCCTCTCATTCACCACTCGAGGAGCGGATTTTTATTCTTCTTTTCCATTTTCTTTTTATGTTTTTTAAATTTAATTTTCTTTTAACTATTAAATTTCATTGGCCCAAAAAGAAAAATGTATACTATATATATTTTCACTCCCATTTAATCTATGGAAACTTATTTTATATTTAGATTTTGTTGTTTTAAGCAGACAAATATTTGTTTTTAGTTTCATTTAACTTTTAGGAAAGCACTATTTTTTCGCTTTCCTTATTAAAATTTCCTTTTTATTTTTAGACTTTATTCATTTATTTTCTGTCAAATTTTTTTTTTAATTTTTTTGTTTAAATTTTTAGAAACGTGTTTTTTTCGTTTATTTTGTTTTGAGTTTTTTTTTAGTTCTATTTTTAAATTTTATTGTTTTAAATAGAAACACACTTTTTTAAATTCATTCATCAATTTAAAGGAACGTACTTTGACTTTTTTGTTAATTTTTATACATTTATATTATTTATATTTTTTTTTATTATAATACAATGTTTTATTTTTAGATTTTGATTTAAAATTTTTTTTTTTTAATTTTCATTTTTGCAATTTTTAGGAACTTATTATCTTTTTTTAATTTCCAATATGTAATTTTTAATTTTATTTAGTTTCCTTTTATTTTTAAGATTTAATTTTTTTTGTAAGAATTGCTTTTTTATTTCTTTTACTTTTTGAAAAATTTTTTAATGTAGTTTTGCTGTTGTAGCTAAATTTATTTACTTTTTTTTTGGCTTTTCTTGTTTTAAAAAGAAAAATATATACATATGGGCCCAGGTGGCATATATATTAGCGTTGTGCGATTAATCGAAACTTGATTAAATAATTAATAAAAGAATAATAATTTTTGATTAACCAAAGTGGTTAATTTCTCGATTAATTACATTTTAATTAATCCAAATCTAATTTATTTTATTAAAAAAAAATTTGCTTAATCATAACCTGATTAATCGAAAACCTTAGTAATTGCTGCTATATTTTATTTTTATAAAACAAAATTTATATACATACATATATACATACATATACATATTTTTCATTTCAATGAATGCTCAGTTGGCATTCTATTTTTTTAGGAAGAAAAATATTGTATTTTATTATAAAAAAATTTGTATTTGCTTTGAAAGCAAACTCGACATAATAACCACACATCACTAACGCATATATTTTTAACCGAAAAAGGGTGGAGGTTATCAATTTGTCGGAATAACTTTGGACCACGTCTCCCGATTTCGTTAATTCTTTTGTTAACGAAAGGATAGTACCTAAAGGGTCGCCCCTTACCGATTTGGTTCTGATCAGATAATTAAATCATCAAGAAATTAACGGTAATCCTAAGTTCTATTTGAGAATAGAAGTAGGTTGTGTTTTTTTGTTTAGTGAAATTCTTGAGAGGCTGAGGGCTATCTGCTCAATAGCAGTCCACAAAACTCAAAAAGGAATTCCCACTCTCTTTTCTCCGTGAGACTGATTTTCCTGATCAACTTATCAGTCACCCAGTTTTCTGGGATATCACTTTGACCTGACACATATATTTAGAGGTTAACAAGGAAATTCCCAGATGCAACCTTAAGACAAGTCAGGTATTTCTCTTTGTCCATAAGAAAGGGATAGAAAACTGTGGCCGATTTTCTGCTAGGTCTAAACAAGGAGACTTTGGCAGCATCTAATAGTTGTTTGCCATTCTAAGGATATATCACACCGTGCGACAAAAACAAAAAAATTTCAAAACACACGAAATAGTCGATATACTCACGAAACAATGGGCCAAATATAGTAAAACTGCGTTTCTAGTTTTTCACTTTGACGTCAGGATTTTTTCCAAGGTCTTTGAAAATTTAAATATATGATTAATTCAAAAATTTATTTAAAATAATAAGTGAAATGTAGAATAACACTATGGGTACCAAATGAGAGAGAATTTAAAAGCAATCAAGTTTTTTGCTTTGCATGGACGAATAAGTATTGAAAATGTGCTTTTAATAAATTTTATCTTTTTAAGTTAATAAAGTTTGCAGGACGAAATTCGATGATGAGGTCGTACGTATATTGTTCCTCAAACAATAAAAAAATATTGAAAATTTTCAAGGATATTCAAAAGCAAAATTTCTAAAGGACATTTTACGTCCTTATGCGCCAAAAAATTTATTCTGTTATAATTTTACTGAATTTTTTCGTCTATGTGATACTCTTATTATTATCCGACTGCACTGAATTTTTTGAATACTTTTTTGAAATTATCATATTTTTTTGAATTCCAAACTCTTTTAAAAAAAATCCTGACGTCAGAAAGTAAAACCACCTATACAGTTTTACTATAATTTACCCATAGTTTCGCGAATATATTAGTTTTTTTGTGTGTACAATTTACTGTCGCATGATGTTATAACTGGCAACCGATCTACTTCCTCGATTCCGGTAAAAGGTGTAATTTATATAGTAGTTTTTCCATTAACCTCACGTTTTTAGGGAGTCGATTGTTTTTTGGTTTCATACAAATTAGGTTCACTTTAATATACATACATACATGTGTATATTTATGATATATGCATTTCAGAGTTTCCAAAAAGAGATAGATTTTACTTACGGATTTTCCATCATTTAAAGCTGAAAAAGAAATCATCAATAGTTGATTAGTTATTTATACATTAAACTTGAGTGAATAGAATAGTTTGCGTAGGTATGTACAATAAGGTAAAAAATGTCGTTAAAAATATAACACTTATGAATTTTAATAATAAGATACTTATGAATTTCAGAATAAGGGTTCTAAGCACTTTAGTTGATTGAAAATGATATCCGCAATATCATAAAATTTTCAATTTTCAAAATTTGCAATTTCGAAATTTCCAACATTTAGCTAATCAGCTATGTTTGAATGTATTAATTAATGCAAGACATTCCCTCCGTTCAATCAGCCGCATAAAAATTTAAACGTAAAAAAAAAAGAAAAAAACGGGCTATAAACCGACTCGTGAAAAGTTACTCATACGCACCAGTGCACACCCGTACTTGACTAACTCGTATAACTTTTCATTTCGTAAATAAAAAGCATACTTATCGACCTTTACAATCAATTCACTGCAGTAGTTTTCGCAAATTCCGGCGTACAAAAATTATAAATTTCAGCTGCATAATGAAATTTTCAAACTTCAATTGAAAAGGAACTTTGAACATTGGCTTAGGAACCACTTCAACAATAGCTGCACTTGTTGGCACACTCGCTCACTTTCGCGCACTTTCACAGCCCCTTTCCGGCGGTTCCCTTTCACCCCTACATATTAGACTTTTTCTTCATGGATACTAGGAACGTGACTGGCATTCATAACTTTGTGGCCTCTAAAATCAAAATCAAAAAAAAAAAAGTGGTGCAAAAAACCAAAAAGTATGCGGCAGTAAATTTGTTGCACTTCATTGTGCACAGCTGCTGGCTGTCAACTTTGGGCGACTATTTTTCTAGGCGTAGCATAGTAAATGTAATTGCCTGAGCTGTGTAAGTGCAAGTGTGTGTGTGTGTGTGTGTGTGTTTTGGGTGGCTTGTGTAGTTCAATTCGGCCAAGTCAAATTATCGACGTGTTCAACAAAGTTCCTCTAACTGATTTATGAGTTACTTAAAAGGTGTAAGTAGCTGAGCTGACATTTACCTGCTGCCGTTGGAGTGGCACTATTTGGTGGACATAATTTGCCAAAACATATATTCGTACTTGATATTGAACTGATTGAATAGTTTTATGATTTGAATTGGCACTTATGGCAGTTTTTCTCGTGATTTAAGTTTCATGATTTCGTCGGCAAATTTGCTTAGAATTAGACGTAGAATTCTCCTATGCTATATGCGCATAGAAACAAAAAATTAGGACACGATAAAAATAACGACGGTCCATAGCAACTTACACCGGACCCATCTTTAATGCATTCTGATCATTTTTGTTTGTAAACAAAAAGCCTTTCACTAAATACAAAGGAAGTAAATATCCCTTAAACCTCATTCAATGCCTTTGCCTCCTCAAAAAAAAAAAAAAAAAAAAACACATTTCCGTTGTTCCTATGTTCGCTGTCACTTCTGCTTTCACTTTCAATTCGTTGGCCGGCCAGGCCATTTATTTTCACTATAAATATACATACGTGTACACGCGCATTCATTTGTTCGCGCTAAAGTTTTGACAATTAAATACACAACTAGCCTTGTTGCAACATAAACATACATACATATATATATATGCATACATATGCACATGCAATAAACATACATAGTGTAAATGTTAACCAAACAAATACTTAAAGTAATAAAAATAAATGGGTACCTTTATATGTATGCACGTATGTATGTATGTATGTGCATTGGGTGGTCCAAAAACAGTAAAGTCGTAATTGTAATGCTCTCACCCCCTAGGATTGTTTTATATCGAAAAAAGTATACCCCTATTTTGTTATTTTGAAATTTTTTTATTTTTGAAAAAATATTTAGAGGTCGCTCAAAGTTTTTTTCGTAGAAATGATATAGAGTTCTTGAAAGTTACAATTTTTCGATCAGAAAACTCTGGTTCTCTTCGGGAGACTTTCAATAATAATACCCAATTGCTTATTTAACCATTTTTTAATACTAACGGTTTTTTATTGTTCGTCCCATTGCCTTTTGCGGGGTTTTTGTGGGTTTTCGGCGGACCTATAAACTATAGTTGCGATTAAAAAAAATGGTTAAATAAACAATTGGGTATTATTATTGGGAATCCGCTGCAGAAAAATATTGATTTTTAACTATTCATACCATTTCTACGAAAAGTGGTTTTCTCCCCATATAGAATACATGGAAAACTTTGGGCGCTTTGAGCGACCTCTAAATTTTTTTTTGATTTCAAAATAAGAAATAAGGGTATATTTTTTCGGTATAGAACAATCCTAGGGGGTGAGAACATAAAAATTCCGACTTAACTTTTTCCCCCCAGATGCATTTTTGCACCACCCTAATGTGCATAGCTATCGTGTTTGTCCTTGCACCAGAAATGGTTGCTCTTGGTTTATATAAGTATGTATGTGTGTATTTGCTTTATATTCGTATGTTGTGTAAACAATTCTGCCAAAATTGGGTCATTGTGTTGCTAAGCAAATAGCGAGAGGAAAAAACATCATGACTCACTTAGCGAACTTCCTACATGTGGTTTTTTTTTTATTAGTTTGCATCGGAAACGGAAATATGGTACAAACATAAACTTTAAATGTGAAAGTGGCAATGATAAATTCATACATACATACATGCATTAGTATCTGTGCCCAAAATGCATTTTTGGTCTCGCGTGAATGTCGATGGCATTATTTTAGTTTAAAGAAAATTGCTATGAATCTTACATAGCAGTAAAATTTGAATGCAAATAGATTTAAAAGTTGATAAACAGTCTACCGACTTCGAATTTGCGTCCGAAAAGAGTATCTCGATTGGTGATATCCGTGTACTTGGATATCCGCAAATTAGTTCAAATATTCGTGTATATGAATAAAATCCGGATATCCGGTATTGACCGGTTATTGAACCGTTATAGTTTTTGCATATCCGGTTAATATCCGTTCATTTTGTTATCCGGATATCCGGTTACCATTTTTTTTTAATCAGGTTATCCGTATATTCAAGGCATCCGATAGAACTCCCAGCCTTAATGAATTATACTACGGATCTTTTTCTTTTAAGACCCCCAAAATCACGATGGAGCATACTGAGTAGCTAATCCCGGAAACAAAATTCCATAAGACGTGTAAATTCATTCTCCCATCAAGATTCAACAAGTCTTTGATATGTCTCTGCAGCTTTGTCTAATATACTCACAAATGGGCGTGGCATTCGAAAGAGCTTTTGCCACACGCCCTTTCTGTAGGAAATTTCTTCCAGCTGACGTATTCCGCGAGTGTTTGCTAAGTAGTTCTATATGCTACTACCAGCGGCTATCGACTTAAATAATTCGGCTGAATCTGAGATGGCCGGACAATGAAAAAGAAGAGCAGATCTAATTTTGGCTGCTAAAAGCTCTTAAATATCCCTGGAAATAAGATAGATCAGGGTTCCTATATTTTCATTAGAAAATAATAAAAAATTGTGTAAACAAAATGTGTCTTCCCTATTTACTTCTCGCCCCCATATAAAAAATGTATTCTTCCTAATTATACGTAGATCCAAGATGCCTTTTCAAGGATCATTATTATTACGTATCTACTAAGATTCTGTTGTAACAGATTTCCGCAAGTTTTTTTTTAGAAATTTCCTTTCTCTTATAACACTTATCTATATAAGTACTTACATACATGCAAACATATTACTTATTTTCGTATACATATGTATGTATGTACATTTATTTGCGGTCGTTAAAGCAATGTTGGCAAGCAACAGGTCGAAGAAAGAGCTTAGTCACTTAAGTATTAGGAAGCGAAAAGAGGTCGAAAGCAAGTAGAGCAAAAGTAAAAAAAAAAATTATGCAGCACACTTAAGCATGGTTAAAGCTTTAAGACTAAAATGGCTACATGAGATGATTTTTTGTTTTCATTTCATTCGCCGTTAAGAGGGTGCAATGAACTGCTTGCGAGTAGACTTAATGGCTTCATAACACGAATAAGCGGAAGCCAAGGACGATTTGTGCGATTATGTTGATGTTCTCACACAGATTTAGGAAAAGTAAATGTGGCAGATAAAATAAAATAAAACAAAAAATTGTGATAAATTTAAATAAAATAAAATAAAATAAAATAAAATAAAATAAAATAAAATAAAATAAAATAAAATAAAATAAAATAAAATAAAATAAAATAAAATAAAATAAAAGAAAATAAAATAAAACAAGATAAAAAAATAAATAAATTAAAAAAAAAAATAAAAAATAAAATAAAATAAAAAATAAGAGAAATAAAACAAAATAAAAATATTAAATTAAATTAAATAAAGCAATTAAATAAGATTGAGATAAAAATACACCTTATATTTTCGGTTTATACTTTTTTAGGTAAAAGTAATAGCTTTTCTTTACGATATTTAACAATTACCTGCTTTATAGTAAAAATGTAGCAACCACAAACTGTTAAAGAAATTTACTTATTTTACTACTTACACTGTTTATATGGACCACTGTTAAGAATATAAGTGCTCATAAAATATGCAAAATAAAATAGTTGTGAACATAATGGCTCTACGGATTCTAAAACGCTTTGAGTCCATTGCGGCATTAACTGATTATTGCATACTCAAGTTGAGTTAGACTGGATTCTTCACCGCTTATATTCCATTAAGCGAAGACTAGAAGAATTGCGATCTTTGGAATCACAATTCAGCGCATTATTTACGGATATATCAAAATTGGATGGAGTTCACCACCACAGCAATATTTTCAAATTGGAGATAGCCGCCATAAAATATTCAATGGATACGCCAAAAGCCAAACGACAAGTAATGCACTTGGAACTTTGATTATGCACTCAAAACTGCAAGGCCGATGAACTGGAAAGACAGATCACTATTTATTTTTCCATAAGTAACTGTTGGGAGTCACTGCTTGATCTTCCTCCCTTACTTCCGATTAATTTTCAATTTCTCTCCTATTCTTATATACAGTTCGCGACAAAATGATAGCACATCAACTATTTGACCACCTTTAACTATTTTACTTTTATTTTTTTAATTTTCATTGTGTTTTTAAAAAAGCACATCTCAGTATCTAACAAAGACCATATAAATCCAAATTTCAAACTTTGAAACAATTAAAAAAATTTAACAAAATTTAATCTATACTCCAAGCTTATTAATTTGAGTTTCTAGAAACATTTAAATAAAGCCCATTAAATTGTAGTTAGTTTGAAGCGTGAAGTTGAGAATATTCTTAGAAGCCCTAATTAAAACTTTTGGGCAAAAAAATATATAAATAAAAATCATATTAGAAATAGAAAAGCAGCCCAACATTAATTTCAATTATAAATATGTGCCACCAGCTAATAAATATATGCCATGACGAGTATTTTCTTTGAGTTAATATTTTAGCTGCCCCGTCAGTCACTATTTCGACTTAATTTTATTTTTAATTTTAGGTTGCAGGTGTTCCGATGTAGGATTTGAAGGCACTAAGAACTTGAAAAAAGGCAAAATGAGCATTGAGAAAAGGCAAACAAATTAAAAAATATAATTTTGTTATGTACTTCCTTTATGTATACGGTGATCATATTAACCAACATAAAATAAAGGAAATTTTTTTTTTCAAAATGATTTGGGAATACGTACATACAACTCGTATGATAAAAGTACCGTACCCATATCTTAATTTAAATCAAATATTTACAGTTAATTGTACTATTTAATTGTACAAGTTCCCCTGCTGTAGCGAAAAAATGAAGCCAAATCCTTTTCAAGGACTTCGCCATCCCTTGCTACCAAAATGCGTTTACGATAATTCATACTGCACGACGAAGCCAGCACACAGTTGTTCAAAATTTGGAATTTAATGTTCATAATCCACCGAAACCTTCATTTTTCAACCAATTTTTACTAAAAAGCAAACAAAAAACTATTTAGTTTGGTGAACATATTTTATAACATTTCAAATTTTTTTTTTGTGTATTATTTTTTTTTTGTGTTGAAAGAACCGTACAATTGTTTTCAACTAGTTTTTGTTATGTAACATTTATTAACTGGAACAGGAGAGTATATTTTCTTCAAAATTTTTACTTTTTCTGCATTTCGCATAAAAAATTTAATATAATCAAATAAAAATTCAGAAATCAGGCTTAACTGG
>NW_016163626.1:16775-35545 GCF_001687245.7 Rhagoletis zephyria | reverse complement strand
GATGAAGCTAAGATGGAACTATATCAAATAATAAAGTCTGGACAAATTTAAGAATTTGAAAATTTTTTTAATAGTGGTAAGGGTAGGGTTGGATTGTAGGGATACTGATATACACAAGTACATACAAAATAATGGCCATTTAGCAGCATGTGGATAGACCTAATTGCAATTCTACAACAAAATTATGAAACTTTGGAACTTATTCATAGACAAAATTTTGCTGTGATCTTCCAGCAATATGTCGACGGGCAAAATGCTGATGGACACAACTTTTTTTTCATTCTATAAGTAAATCTGGATTAACAAATTTATATTTTTCAACTCAAATTTAAGTTTTGGTTTATATTTTGGTGTTTCAGCAAAATGTTGATGCTTTTCTAGGTCAGTTAATTTTAATTCAGCAATGTGGATTGGGAAGGTTTTTTGAAGTCTTTCAACAAGATGTTTACAAACAAACGTTTACGCTTCAGCAACATGTGGATAGCCTTAATTTTTTTTGTTTTTAGCAGCATGTTTATAGCCAAAGAAGTTTTTTTTTCCCTGGCAACATGTTGATAGTCAAATAAGTTTTTTCATCCTTAGCAACATGTTGAAAGTCAAACAAGTTGTTTCATCCTTAGCAACATGTTGAAAGCCAAAACAAGTTTTTTTCTTAGCAACAACTTGATAGCTAGACAAGCTTTTTTTCTTAGCAACATGTTGATGGCTAAACAAATTTTTTTTGTCCTTAGCAACATGTTGATAGCTAAAAAAATGTTTTGTCCTTAGCAACATGTTGATAGCTAAAAAAATGTGTTTTCCTTAGCAACATGTTGATAGCTAAAAAATGTGTTGTCCTTAGCAACATGTTGATAGCTAAAAAATGTGTTGTCCTTAGCAACATGTTGATAGCTAAAAAATGTGTTGTCCTTAGCAACATGTTGATAGCTAAAAAATGTGTTGTCCTTAGCAACATGTTGATAGCTAAAAAATGTGTTGNAAACAAATGTGTTGTCCTTAGCAACATGTTGATATCCCAAAAAATGTGTTGTCCTTAGCAACATGATGATAGCCCAAAAAATGTGTTGTCCTTAGCAACATGGTGATAGCCAAAAAAATGTGTTGTCCTTAGCAACATGTTGATAGCCAAAAAAATGTGTTATCCTTAGCAACATGTTGATATCCAAAAAAAATTTGTTGTCCTTAGCAACATGTTGATAGCCAAACAAGTTTTTTAGTCTGCATGTTGATAGCCAAATATTTTTATTGGACCTTAGCCAAACCAGTTTATTGGTTGTTTAGTCCCAAGCAACATGTTGAAATTTTATTGGCCCTTAGCAGCATATTGATAGCCAAAAAATTTGGAACTGAGCAATATGTTAATAGCCAAATAATTTTTGTAGACCCTAGCGTCGTGTTGATAGTCAAACAAGTTTTTTAGTCCCCAGCAACATGTCGATAGCCAAAAACTTGTATTGGCTCTTAGCAGCATGTTGACAGCCCAACAATTTTGGTGGGTCCTTAGCAACATGTCAACTAAACTTTCTTTTTCTCTGCTAGTACATGTTTCAACGTATTCACATCCCCTTTTCACTCCAAGCCACTTACTAAAAAAACTCGTTACGTATCAAATTTCGATTTAAAGGGAATCAAATAATCAAGCTTTAATTTCCATAGCGGGAATAGTGCCGAAGTATTATTTGCTTTATTTTATGTGAGATTTATTTAAACCGCATATTTTTCGATATCTCTCAGCAAACTTACATTCGTTAAAGCGTTAGAAAACTAAATACATGCAGAAGTGCATATGTACATATGTATGTAACTATGTATTCACACTTATCCCTCAACAAATCTCGCTTGTAATCCCTTTCTTATCGCCAATTAAAAGCAGCACTGGCGCAGAATTTTGTTTAAGCTCTCGTTATTACATTTTGCGCTCATAAATGGAAATGTACAAGTTTTACTTACACATATGTATGTATTTGGCATATGTATGTATGTATTTCTGTGCATGTGCACGTTTCAATGTAATTTTGCGCAAATGTAAGTAATCGTTCCATGTTCTTGCGTAGTAAAAATGGCAAAATTAGTTTGAATTTAGTATTTACATGCGAGCATGGAATGCGGGTCGAAAGAATAAAGAAGGAAAGCGCACTCATAAAAAATGCACGAGAAACTGAAATCAAATAATAAAATGTGAGAAATGTAGAGAAATGTGAAACAAGTACAAGGACTTTCACTTTTGCCGCCAGCCAGCAAAGGATAATGCCTTATAAGTATAGTATTTTATGCAATTGTATGGATTCATACATATGTATGTATATAAGTATATGAGCTTAAATGTGTAACTAACTGAACGAGCAAATAAAAATTATATTAACTTATGTCAATGTAAACGAGTAACACTAATACACTTAAAAATAAAAGTAATGAGCCTTACAAGCACAAAGATAGAAAAATTTAAGTGAAAGTAATAAAAGTAAATTTTGCGAAAAATTTTATTGAAAAAAGCAAACTTTGGAAACTTGGCGCGCTCCAAGGAGAAAAGCTCCGGTTCTGTTGAACATTTTTGCCATACAAGTCCCCAGATTCAGATGGTATTACATCCATTTACCTGCAGCAATCTATGGAATGTAGTGCAATGTGGCTCGATGCTATATTAGAAGTAGTTCTCACTCTAAATCACATACCCGATAACTGAAGACTGTCCAACATTAGATTCATTCCCAGACCTGTAACTTTGTCGCCCTTTCAATTAATAATAACAGAGCCGCTTGTAGTGCTCCATATCAGGGATGCAGTGGCGAACGAGCTTGTGACAAAGCAACACCCTCTTACGTCCACGTCCTCGGATAATTGCTCCTTAATGAAGTCCTGCGTGACGCATCTCCAAAAATTGCTATATCTCTAGGTATTTAGGCTTGCGCCATTCCTGGACAAAGGGGACATCGTCAACAACATCTTGCTGTCATACACGATAGACGTTAATCTATGCTATCTTTAACGCCGTGCAAAAGCCTATCTTAGCTCGATAAACGATCTTAACATTGTACTAACTCAGCACTGTTAGACAAATTATCCTGTGTCAGCTTTGTTTGGTAAACAATCCTAACTCAGACGAGCGTACTTTTTGTGGTATATTAATCAGTTAAATTATGGAGTTTAGACCGCTTAAGATAGTATTTGGCGTGATCCTCAAGATAGAATAGATTGACGGCTATTGACCAGTTGAGATAAAATTGCCCAAGGCCATAGATTTGAGCTCGTGCGTAAATCTACGCAGCCATCTACACTTTTAAAGTTGCAATCGAGTGTTAATGGGACAGGTCGCTTCCTTATATGAAGCCTAAGCCTGAAGTGGCCAAATCAGCCACCATCATACTACACGTGCCAAGGAGGGACCTACTTTGGATCAGCAGAGCCCTACGCACAACATCAACGCAAGCCGTAAATGTGCTGCTAAGCAAACTGACTCGTAAGCATTATGGGAAAGCATCAGATTGCGGAAATTATCTAGCTGGAAAGCGTATCACTGTGATCACATCTCATTTAGGAATTGGGCTTGGCTGCTGAAAATTACGGACTTCGTACCTTCGACAAAATGTGTAAAGGAGAAATCCATAACAGGGAGAAATGAATAGACCCAAAACGTTTCGGGACCCACAAACGGGGAAAACATGGTCGGAGATGGGGTGCGCTTGGAGCAAAATAGGCTATCCAACTACCAGATCACTACAGCGTCTTCCAAACCGAACTTGTGGACATACAGGAAGATGTCGATTGCTTAAGGACAGTGACAATTGCGGACAATAATATTTATGTTTTCTCAGACGGTCAGGCAGCTCTGAATTCTATCACAAGTCATTCGGAATGAGATGGCGGGAAAGCTTGCAAGAAAGGGCACTCCCTCTCACTTTCGCCGTCTTGGCGAAGGTTGGGCATACTTGCAAACTCCATATACAAGTATTCTACGCTATCGATCTTCACCCAATCCCAAGAAAAGTAACTTTGAATTTCCTTGAACTGGCTAGGAACAGATGATCAGATATACCGACTCGCAAGTTATCTAGAGAACTCTGGCCTATGCATATCAGGATGAATTTAGTATCTGCTTAATATATCAAGTACAAAAGTATTCAATATTTTAGCAACCATCACAGGGTACTGGCTCCTGGGCAAACATGTTGTAAGTATACAAAACACTAGGAAAACACTAACAACACGACTAGCAGGCCAATCCGGAGCTACCATTAGTGAAGTGAGCAAATTCAGCAGAGAACCAAGATGATTTGACCAAGCAGTACAGGATTTCCATAGATAATACATTTCCCACGAGAAACGCAAGCACTGCAACCAACCGAGCAAATCTATTGAGTAGAATTGATCTTACTACCAATACTCTAGTACCAATAATCTAGTCCTCCAGACCCAAATTTTCGCCTATCAAACGATCCCTCATTTAGTTTCTCGAGCCACGATTAGGCCAAGATATTTAGCCTGCTCAGTACTTTCTAAAGTTGTATCATTTAAATTGCTATTGACCAAGGATTCGCAAGAGGTACTAGGTATTTTTCCGTAACCTTTACACTACCGTTGCTGCTTTCCTTCTCTTTCAGCAAACTGTCTACACATATATTATGGAATAGAAGTAGTAACACTCGTCACTGAGATATCCCTTCTACCAATTTGGAATAAGATTAAGGTTACAGTTGAGATTAAGATTAAAGTTAATATTAAGATGAGGATGCAGATTAAAATTGCGATTGAGATTGAAATTGAGATTAAGATTAAGATTAAAATTAAGATTATGATTAAGACTCAGATGAAGATTAAGATTAGGATGAAGATAAAGAGTAAGATTAAAGTTCAAATTAAGATTAAGGCTAAAATTAAGAATAGGTTTAAGATTAAGCTTAAAGCTAAAATTAGATTAATATTAGAATTAGGATTAACTAAAATTAAGACTAGAATTAGGATTAAAATTAAGGTTAAGATTAAGATGAAGATTAAGATTAATAGCCCAATTTCATATCGGTGACAAGACTTTTGTAGCTGACAAATTTAAAGATTAAGCTTAAAGTTAATACCAAGATTAAGATTTAAATTGAGATCAATTAATATAAAAGTAATGTCATGAATAAGATTATGATTGAGGTTAAGATTAAGGCTAATATTAATATTGAGATTAAGATTAACATTTATATTAAGATTAAGATTTAGAATTAAATTAATCTTAAGATTAAAATCAAGATTAAGATTAACATTAACATTAAGAGGTAAGGTTAAGATTAATAAAATTAAAATTAGAAAAAAAAATTAAATTAAGATTAAGATTTAGAATTAAATTAACCTTAAGATTAAAATCAAGATTAAGATTAACATTAACATTAAGAGGTATGGTTAAGATTAATAAAATTAAAATTAGAAAAAAAAATTAAATTAAGATTAAGACTAAAATTAAGATTAAGATTAGGGTTAATATTAATGTCAAGATTAAGGCTAAGACTGAGATTAAGATTGGAATTAAGATTAAGGTTAAAATTGAGGTTAAGAATAAGATAAAAATTTTAATTCAAATCATGAATGATATTAGGATTTGGATAAAGATTTAGATTAAGATTAAGATTTAGATTATAATTAAGATTATTATTCAGATTAAGATTAAGCTCAAGATTGAAATTAAGATTATGTTTGGAATTGAAGCTGACATTATAATCTATATATAAATACGCCACAAGAAAATTTTGCAATCCCTTTTTTTGAAGGCACCCTTCGCTCGATTTCAATGAAACATACACCGATTTAAAGGACATAACTTCCTCTAATCCGGAAATGTTAATCCCGATACATAGGGGGCGTGGCATCTGACATATAGACTAAAATGTGAAAACCACTATATCTCTAAAATCAATCATGCTGGGGAACTGAAACTTAGCACAGATGCATAGATTGTAAATACCCTACTTACGGTGAAAAATGGTAGGTACCGCCCATACAAACTGAAATTCTCATAACGCTTATCTCTGGAACCACTTACGCACATGAAATTCTCATATCGCTTATCTCTGGGAAAGCCTATGCTAACCTCCTGAAATTTGACGCAGCAACATATGTTGTCAATACGTATTTACGGCAAAAAGTGGTAGATTTTGGAAAAAGGGGCGTGGAACCGTCCATACAAACTGAAATTCTCATATAGCTTATCTCTGGAACAACTTATTATAAGGTAATGGAATTTCATTCAACTACATTTATACACATATAAAATCGCAAGAATCATTCAGTTGGGAACCATTTTCTCCCAGATTTGAAAATCGCATTAAATGATTGTTATTTTGTGCAAACGTTTTTAGAAGATTCAGTGTGTTTGTCTTCCGATAGATGGCAAAGGGGAGTGAGAGCTATCCTAAACAAAATCATATATATGATCAGATTTATTTCACTTTTAGAACACATATTAGTTACATAAAATTTCGTATAACTCGGTAGCCCAATCGTGTGATGGAAAAATATTGGGCTCTGGCCCAGTCTTGACGAAAACCCGTGTGAAACCTCCGTTAGAGAAGGAAATATTATCTTTTGTTGTAAATCTTCAAGATAGAGTATCCACCATTAACGATTCTGATGAAAGAAAGAAAAACTTATTTACAGTCTGAGTTGGTATATGTTTGACATCTATACATTCAATTACATATGCATATTTTTTATAAATGAAAATCGAGATTCCTTTCTCGGTCTATTTTCAAAAGCTACTGAAGAAATTTAGAGGAGACTTGGTAGAATTAGCATTAATCAGTCTGGTATTAACGTTCATAATTCGATTTTAAGTTTTCCTGCAAATTCGCTAAAAATTATGTTGGTGGACTTCAAAATAGTAATTCGCATAAAGGAGTTAGTATTGGTGACAGGTAAAATTCAAAAGTGTATGAAAAAAGATGTCGAATTTCGACAACTGGGCGATACTAGTTAGAATAATTATACATTATTTTGTAGAGAATTACTTATATAATATGGTGAGCTGTGCGGGTAATAGGAAGAAGAAGTTCCATTTCAGTCACGCGTGGCATCCGCGCACAACTTTTTTTTTATATAAGTATTTTCATACACTGCTGTAATAAAAGAGTGTGAAACTCAGCTTTCCAAATAATTATAGTTCGGACACATATTTTTTGGGTTCTCTTTAAATCGCAGCAATTGCTTTCATTGTCCTTCAGCATTACATTTCACAGCTCATACTTCCATTTAATAAAGCAACAGCTACTTAACGGATAAAAATCAATAAGAATTGCAATAATCAGAATGCCATGCGGCAAGATGTCTGTCATTCGAATAACTTTACCGTTATTAGTCCATTTCCAGTAAAGCCAAAGCATTCTTTGCCCGCATTTAAAAAGGGAATGTCAAATGAAATTGGGGAGTTAATACTCAAATGCTTGAAATTGTTGTAATGGTTTTTGTAAAAGGATTTGTGAAGTGTATAAATTGTGCTGCCAAAAAGCATAAAGCAGACGTCACTGAAGCATTTCGAAGAAAGTGAAAATGTGGTGGCAGATACGCAAGTACTCATACAAATCCGTTTAGGTTCACATATGTACTTACATACGAGATTGTGATTATGCAGCATGTGAGTAAATACACATATGAAAGTTTATATGAATGAAATACTAAAAATGGCACGTGTCGCCGTCGATGTCAATGCTTGTCAAATGAAATGAAAGATATCCAAATGTACGGAAATTTTTCACTCAACACACTTGTAGATATGAAACGTTAAAAATATGAACTGAGCTAGAGAGATCAGTCTCGGTGCGTCATAAACGAGTTCCGCAGTGGTGGCGGTTAGATCAGATTAGATTCGTCTGGCCGGCGTTGAGCGACACATAGACCAGTAGGTCAGCTTTACTTTTGAGATTTCTTCCCACTTCCCGAAGTGATAGGCTCCCAAGAATTTACCAGTCGTTTTTTTGACAGNATCGCTACGCTAAATTTACGTCACTAAAAATCTCTAAATTAATAACATATGGGCCTAAAAATGTGCAACCCGAAAGCGGAAAGGCTTCAATATAAAATCGAAAGTAACATGGTTTTATTATGTTTCGCTGGCGGTGCACGTAAGGACAAAGTGACTAATTCCGACAACAAAAATAGAAAAACAAAACTCTTTAAATCTTATATCACACATACCTTTGTAATACTCTTTATAAACTAGTTTACAATGTAACATACAAAATTTGACTTTGAACGCAACGCAGTAGCTTTAGCAGAAGCCCAAACTAGGGTCTTCTCTCGTGCGTGGAATTAAATAATTTTTTGTTTGAAGCGGTGATAAAATAATTTCGCTTGTCACTTGATTCTTATTAATAAATAACAGTTGTGTCAAAATAGATAGTGAGACGTTAGCTAAGTATTTTAATTTGCGATTTTTGTTAATAATATACATAAGTAGTTGTTTGTAGAATGGTTATAATACGTATTTATAAAACAAAATTTTATATTTAAAAAATTTAATTTTTATATAAACTAGAGTTATTAAAAGAGTTCCAAAAAGTCCAACGACCCCTATTTAATAGTTCGAATAGTTCGTTTCAACATTCTTTAAATATAGCATCTTTTTCTTAGGTCGCATACTGGGACGAATCGAGAATTCAGTACGAAAAATATATATACTTCGTATGTATTTGACAGAGTTCAATTAAACTTCATATATAGGGGCATTCGAGGTCACTAATTACGAATATCATAAATAATTTGCGAAATTCAAAATGGCAGATCAATATGGCGGACGAATAAAAAAAAAAAACTATAGATTGTTATGAAAATTAGAACCCAGGGGTTTTCAAGGCCACTGATTGTGAAATAAATTTTATATTTTCAAATTTCAAAATGGTTAGTAGCTTGATTTTCTCGTAAAAAAAAGGCGTTAATACAAATGAAAAAATTTCCAAAAAATTTTTTATTTTTTTAAATTTAATTTTCCTTCTTAAAGCTCGAATTTTTTTCATAAAATAGCCACACTAAATATTTTGAAATTTTGACGCGATACGGATTTTCTGAAAACGGTATCGTAATCTAGAGATCAAAGTTATGGGTTGGGTACAAAACTATTATGGTTCAATATTTTGTACTTAAAATTCTGTATTCAAAACTCTGTATAGCAAAATTCTGTATTTTAATATTCAGTATTGCAAAACAGTGTATGGAAAAATCGGAAAACTATATGGATAAATAAAACAAGTGTACACCAAATGCTACCATGACAACCGTTTACATTTTATTGTTGGAAATTTACAAATGCACTTAGTATGCAAAAGACCCTGAACAGCCCCATAGGCTGAAAAAAGTACAAAATTTCGGCCCAAAATAATTTTGAATTCAGAATTTTAATTCTACATCATTTATGTCTTACAAAATTTTAAAATACAGAATTTTGACTGCAAAGAATATTTTCACATTTTTTTCATAATTTTCAACCGAATAATTTTTGGAAAGCAGAATTAACTACCGCTCCCCAAAATTATATGTATAATTTTATGAATTTTGGAAATCAATTAATAAATTCGTAATGAGTGACTCCGAGAGTTCTTAGCTATCAAATTTTATTTCAATCTATAATTTTTTTAAAGAAGTCGTTCGCCCTATTTTATGCGCCATTTTGAATTTTGAAAATTTAATATATATTTCGAAATCAGCGATAACGACAACCCCAAAGTACCAAATTCCATTGAAATCTGTGAAATACTACATATGGAGTAAACATTTTGTTCGCCCTATATTCTCGATTCGTCCCTATGTGCGGTGTTCTATATTTTTAGGCACAAGCATTATTGATTTAGAGTTTTTAGCGATGGAAATTTAGCGCTGAGATTTCTCAATCAATAGTCTGGGAAATCTGCTTGTCAAAATCCGAAGAACGTGTGTGTCAAATTCAATCGAAAATTCGTGTGGAATGAGATCGTTTGTACTAACTCATATAATTATGGAGTAAGCAAATTTGAATTGAAAAAATAAATGTTTTTGGAGTTATCAAGTTTTATTTTCAATAATTTTTACCGATTTTATGTAAATATTAAGAAAAATATATGCTTTGACCAACATGAAAAATATTTTCCTCCTTTCCGTCAGAACCAAAAAGTTATTTTGACCGCAAATTTGGGTTCACTAGCATTTACGGCGGCGGCGATGATATGTACATACATACATATATTTTCATTTGAATTATTTCTAACTAGCGATTCTTCGAAGTCTCACATGTCAATTATCGAGTCGCGAAAACACTTTAAAAGTCCATTAAAAATTCTCAACATTTCCAAGAAAAACCAAACTTAAAACAGCAGTTCTGTTCGCGAAACCACTCATCTAGCCACATTCTCAACACTTTTCCACTCTTCTGGCACATATCAACCTAAACCCACAAAATGCACAACCCACCACACCTCTGCCCACCGCCACTGCCCACATTTATTTACTCTTCACTGGTTTGATTTGCCAGTGCCAGTTGTTGATTGCATGGAGGATTTAATGCTTTCATTTTTGGTTTGCTACTGTTTGCCAGAGGGTTAATAAGTAGATAAGTATGTATATAGATATAGAAAGGATATATATTTTTTTGTTTGCCTGTAGAATGGGTAAAGTTCATACATACATATGTATGTATATTCCCCAGTGGAAACGACTCCGTTGACCACTTGATGGCTGTGCATGTTCAAACGCACTCTGTGCGCAATGAAATCTAGTTCAATGTGAATAAATAAGTATTCGTTGAAATGTTTTGCGTTGATTGCNCATATATTCCCCAGTGGAAACGACTCCGTTGACCACTTGATGGCTGTGCATGTTCAAACGCACTCTGTGAGCAATGAAATCGAGTTCAATGTGAATAAATAAGTATTCGTTGAAATGTTTTGCGTTGATTGCTCGAAGTCGTTGTTTTCTTATTTCATCACCTCACCGCCACGTCTGTCAACTTTTGACGCGCCATCGTCGTAGGGGGGTGGGGGGCGCGTTACGAAAGCATGGCTGCCACGTCACTAGCTTTGATGTGCTAATACCAACATCACCGGCGGGGATAAACCGGCCACACTCCCAAAAGCGGTGGGATGGCAGTTGGCAGCAGTTGACGCACCAGCCATGTGAGGGTTAAAAACGCTTATTGCCTTGAGGCAACGAAATGTCAGTGGGGACAGCAGCAACAACCACCAGTCAGCGTACGCGTGTGTTTGTTTGTTGTGCTGCGCTGTTTGATATTTGTTGTTTAACTGTTTATTTAATTTTTTGATTTTGATAATTCTTTTATTTTTGATTTTTTTTTTCTTCTTCCATTTACATCCTTTTCTTTTTTGAAATGCTCTTCGTCATTTTTAATTGAATTTTCAATTTCGAGTGCGGTTTTGAGTGGCGCAATGTGCAATGCATTCATTTACAATTTGTTTCCCTTTTGTTTGTATTTATTTACAGAAGTTGCATTATTGGCCCGGAATTGACGATAAAAGTCTGCTCCATTGGCACTGTGATAAATCGCATCGCTTACGCGGCCGACTACTGTCAGCTGGAGGGTACTTCCGGACGTCAAACGCAACCGATGCCCATACGATGGATGGCATGGGAAAGTGTGCTGCTGGTGAGTTCAAATAGATATCTATGTACATATTTGTATATGTATGTGTGTATGCAAAAATAGATTGTTTTAAATTGATTTTTAAACTTTTATACAAAAAACGTAATAAATATAATAAAATTACATGCGAAAGGGCTTCGCCGGAAAACTGGAAAAGGTAAGTTGCAACCAGTCAAAGCCAGAGAAGATGTCCAAGAAAAAAAGATTCCTACCTATGAGCTGGTTAAAACCAGCGCCAACTGGTCAAAGCCAAAAAAAGGTTAGGAAAAAAAACTAGTTAAGCTTTCTAAAGATTTTCGATGAACTAGTTTAAGCCAGCGACGACCAGAGAGAGCTTTCACTCTGCGCCCACAAAAACCTACAGAAAGCTTTAAAAAGCTCTACACTCAGGCTATAGGTATTTTAGTCGTTTCTTACCGACCAAATAAAGTTAATACGTTAAACCAGTAATGCGTATTGCGAGATTTTACTCTGAAAGCAGACAAGGTGCCACTCATCACCGTGCTGGACCAGTTACGACCAGAGAGAGCTTTTACTCTGTGAGCGTATACTTAAGTTGCGATCCCGTACGAGTCCGGACTAGTCAGAAATAGTCAGAATCAGTCAGAATTTACTGGAAATCGATCCCGTACTCGGTTCTCTGACTATTGAGAGCACAAAAAAGAGAGTAAATACGGTTCTCTCTCTGTCAGAAGTTATCAGTTTTGGTCCGAGAATTTTTTGCTGGTAAATTCGGTAAATGTGTCAAACAATCAGCTGTAGTGTGTTTGGCAACCAAATTGTAAACAAAAGAAAGGTGCACTCTCCTAATTCATGTTGAAAAGTATTTAATTACTTGTTTAAGTGGATTCTAATGAATTTGAAAGTATTTTTGGTTATTTACATGTGTGAGCTGAGTGTGTTTACATACAAAATAAGCAAAAATTTACAACCAAAATTTGGAGGTTATGTTGAAGTTGACAGAAGTTACCATTTTTTACTAGAAAGCGATCCCGTACTTTTCAATGTTACTCTCTCGCTCTGAGCGAATTTTTATTTTTTGACAGTTTTACTAGTCCGAGTCCGAGGAATACGGGATTACACCTTTAAAATATCTATAAAAAGCCGTTAAAAGCTTCTACCGAGGATTATGTGTTGGTCGTGACAACCATATATACACATGTAAAGGCCTCTTAACTACATGAAACCTTAAAAAAGCTATTTAAGCAGCTCTTTTCCCGCATGCTACATTTGCTAAATGTAGGCCATTCCCAAGCTTTTGTGTGAGCCCTTCTTATAAAATTTTTTTAAAACCGCTTTTTGCCCTCATGGTGCATTTGTTACAAGTTGGCCACCCCCGAGGTATGCGGGCAAAACTTTTTAAATCTACAATCAGCGATGATCAGAGAGAGCTTTTACACCACGGAAAGCTGTAAAAATCTTCTTCCGTAGTTTATGTTTTAGTCATGAGTACTGTAGATATAAGAGTGATTTTCTCCTTCAAGAACCAACATGCTAGCCCATATTGATGAGAATAAAAATGGCGTGCCAAAAGAGCTTCTAAGGAACCACAAAAGCCCACTTCACACTCGACGACAAGACACACCTTAATCAGTTGGCCAGTTGGTGAACTTGACAGTATCACATTGCGCAAATAATCAAATTCTAGACCTCTTTAACCGTCAAACTAAGGACAATCACGATTTAGCTTCCCATGTCGCTGGGATAGCATTTACATAACAAATTTCTGATGCTCCCATCCTCGCACTTACTGGCGATGCACCTACCGCCGTGGCAGGTGGCAGGGCATGGAGAGCTCTGCAAAAAGCTAACACCACCGCTGGCTCACAAGTCTACTCTACCTATGCTCCTTTATTTCTACTCATCTAATGCGCATTTCTCACGGTCTGCTGATAGGGGGTATCGCTGACAACACTTTGCAATATTACTAGGCTTGGCAAGTTTAGAATCGAATACAGATGAAGTAAAAATATTTAGAGAAATTGAAATGTGGGAAACAAGAGAGTACAGCTAGACCTGAAAATAGGTTAAAGAAGACATGACAAACAAAGGTGATTATTGCAAAACCAATATGGAATTTGATTCACAATTTCTCAAGAAAGAACTAACTGAATGGTGTGTAACTTGTGAAATTAAGAGGCACAAGGTGCTCAGAGCTGGTGGAGCGGGTTTTTTAAGAAACTCCGCTGGTACTTGGTAGCCGGATACAATCCCATATTAAAGATAGTGCAGAAGACACTAAGTGGCCGAAGAAATGGCCTCACAGACGGGCTCAGGATGGACTCCGGTTTATATCTATCAGAAATATCATTTGCAAAGCACACCATTCGTTTCTATTTCGTACCAATTGTCGCCAATTGGAATACCAAGTGAAGTCCTTTTCCACCTCAGCTTTGCATCATAAGGAGGCCTTCCTCTTCATCTGCTGCCACCAACTCACCAACAGGTGTGTTGTTGTATATCTGGGATGAAGCATTCGCATCAATTTGTACGACTTGACTAAACCAAGCGGAGCCGCTGAATTCTAATTCGCTGCACTATGTCCATGGCGTTGTAAATCTCATACAGCTCATTGTTTCATCGTCTGCGGTATTTACCATCGCCAACACGTAAATTGCGTAAGTCTCCCGGATTATCTTTCTCTCGACACCCCAAGAAGCGCCTTATCGTGTCTTGACATTATTCATTCTTATGCGGGCTCGGTGGAGGCGATCAGCTTCAGCGCTTTATCAGAAGTTTCGTCGTGGAGGCTAAGATCGCTTCTTTGCGCAGCACGATTTTGGTATCGTAACTAGGGCAGCGTTCATAAGAGCACTTTAAACGCTCATAGAAAAGAAATTTGTAGGCCTCTCCCTTCTCTTATCTCGAGGATGTTGCGAGATGTTCAAGAACCTTGCGCGCCCACTGGGGTAAACGACGGTACTCCGCGACTGTGCCTTTGCCTTCATAGTTAAATCCTGCACCGAACTTACGCCTCTTTACATGGCAGCTGTAGTAGGCGTTGCAATTTGATATGTTCTTTCTATTTAGTCCCGTCCACTGCATACATGTGCTGAAGCATAGCTCTAAATCAACCAGGATGAGGCAGCTTTCCTATGCCAAGTGGATGCCCTCTAATCATAGCACATTCGAGCAACATTGCTATTTTCATTGAAAGTTTGTTTTACGTGGTGGGTCCCCAAACCCAGCGCACAACCCAAAATCGAGGCTGCATTTATATAGCGAGTGGTTTTCTCCATTTCAGAGGCCTACTCTCGCGTTAAACAAACACTGAAGACTTCAGCGGGCTTTTAAACCGGGTACGAGAGAGTTTCCACACAACGGCTCCCTTTGTACATGTTTTTAGCACAGATTCAGATTTTGCGGGCACAAATACATAACTGTAGTCGGAAACTTTTATCTTGAGTGGACTTCCTGTTCTGGTAATACCACCAAAGAATAGAGTATCCCCGATTTGGTAAATCATATTTAGTATAGTCCTCCCTGTATATGTATGTATATATGTGTTTGTGTTGAAAATTATTTTCTCATCTGAAATTCTTGTACGCCGTTGCTTGCTCCACAATAAGTACAAATTTAGATATACGACAAGGAAATATTGGTTAAAATTCATTTACAGAAAAGCTTAAAACTTCAAATATTTTCCGAAACACTTCGCTTCCTTCTTTCGCTGCACTATCAACACTTCACATCTGCACAGTGCTGCTCTACGGTTATCCACCCTCCCCTCAAGTTGCGTCGACATCGTAGCATAAAAAAGTTTCAGACTTCCATTTCGTTCATAATTAAAAATTAATGAAGAAATTTATAATTTTCAAAACTGGGACAAAAATAATTGGCTGCAACGTTGTGATGTAGGAAGGAAATTGTCAATATGCGGCGGTATCGTACTATAAACATACATACATAAGTACATACACACATATATATGTATGTATGTGCATACTCGCTGAAAACTGCCAGTGCCTCGGCAGAGCAATGACAGTAGTTCGCTAAAGTTATTGTTGTATTTTTGTACACTTGAGTGTATGTATGTACATATATGTGCGTAAGTATATGTATACACAAAATATATAGCAGAACAAACAACAAAAAATTATGATTTTTAATTACTTTCCATTACGAACATTTCATATCGATAAATTTCATGGGATTAAAAGAACGCAGAACTGTTACATTAAAGTTTTTTTAAGCGAATTATGAAAAAGTGGCATGTGAGTTTTAGTGAAAGTTTTAATTTTTAAATTGAAATGTATGAGGCTACTAATGGATTGAATATTCAGTATAATTGTCAACGATGGAGGTTAGTATGGGAAAGAAACTTGCTAGCGCAGCATTTAAATGTATTCGCGTTGCAAAAATGTTTTGTTTTTCTCTTACATTTTTTTTTTTTTATAAATAAAGAAATAAGAGCCGATTTTGCAGCATAATGACCACTTTGAATTAAATACAGTTAAAATGATTGCATGGGAAATTCTGTAAGCTATATTAAAAAAAAAATTTGTTGAATGTATATTTTATTTTAATTTAGCTTAAATTAATGCATACGCAGGCATTGAATAAATAAACATAATAAAATCAATTAACAATCGCTTACTCAGAGCTAAGATTAAATCATTTGGTCAAAGCGTAGAGCACAGGTTGTCAAAATACTCTTACCCAGTTTTTACATATTCAGCGATGCCATTAAGCTCTAGTAGAGATGCGCATGTGAGAAAATTTTAAATCACTCAGAGAAAAAAAAATTTGCCACGCTCACGCACGCATAAAAAATCCGACTCACGCTCGTAAAACCGAAGTGATTTTTTTTTTACTTTTGTAGCTTTCATGGCATACGGTTTGTACAACTTATTAGTAAATGCGTGGATAGTAGCTCTGCTTTTTCTTCCCACTCTTCCAAACAAAAATTCTTCCATATCCCGCTTTTAGCGCCTGAAGGCACAACCAGTGAAATCTCCAGTCCGCTTCGATCCGTTCGTAAAAACATTTACTGGCCATAGGGCCAATTGTTGCATCTCTTTAATTCATTTCCTGAGGAGGGGTAAGTTATAAAGGAACCGCTAGTCGCCACTTTTATTCAACTTATTTGATATGTTAATTTAGTTACTAAATTATGTGTGTCGTTGTGTTGAACAGGCTTCACTCCTTGATTATAGGTAAGAGGGTTGCCACCTGTTTCAAAACAAGTTCAAATTAAATTATTTCAATTAGAAAATTTTAATATTTTTCAAGTGAAAATGGTTGGGGTTCGAAAATATCTTGGAGAGGGTTGCCACCTGTTTACAAAATCAAATTCAATGTATGCAATGGGTTAAACAAATTATGTACTACAATATGGATATCAATCAAAATGTGTTTGTAAAAAACTTAATTTCTAAACTACATGTAGGAAGGTTGCCAACTATTTTAAAAATTAAATTCAACTTCAATGTAGAGAATTAGTTAATGTAAATATCTATCATAATATGGGTGTCAGTCGAAAAAGTTTTAACCAGGTTTTGTCTTAAAATATGTTGAACAGCGTTGCCAGCTGTTTGAAAAGTCGAATTGAATTGAAGTATTCAAAAGTTGTTTGAAATATGTATTTAAATATGCACTTTACAAAGGGAGTGGTAAAAAATCCTCTAATTGAAGATTTAGAATATTAAAAAGTATTGCCACCTGTTTAAAAACTTAAACTTAAATTATTTAACAAATTAATGGAAATACATATGAAAAGATGGGCGTCGAACTAAACGGGTTTAAAAATCTTTATTTCTGAACTTTATTTAAGAGGGTTGCCACGTATTTAAAAGTGAAATTCAACTTGATTCGTCAGGAAATTGGAAGAAAGTATCGCAAAGTAAGGCGCAATAGATTAATTTATTTCTTCACTTATTTTATTTTTGTTATTTATGGCCTTAAAACTTTTATATTCAACAATTTTATTGAGCTTGAGGCCGTTTTTATGAATTTTTTTTTTTTTTTTTTGAAAAAAAACACAATTTACATTTTTTGGTAGAAGTTATAGCGATTTCGGAGATCACCACATCTCCTCATCAAACTTCTTCAACTGGGATTCGATCCAACGACCCCAGCCACCATAGCCATCAGTCTACTTACTGAGCTAAGTTCGCCACGTAAACTGTTGTTGCTTTTTCAACTTTTTCATTTGTTAAGCCACTACAATCAAGTCGAAGTAGTGACAGATGGCGCTGGTCAAATAACTCCTCCAGATTGTGGTTATACAACTCGAATAGGCCTTTAAAGTGGTCACATTTGCAATGAATTGTGTGCTTAAAGATGTCATGGATACGTACGAGTATGCCTTCATATAGCTTCTACAATGTTGCGAAATTTAAATCTTTGGGCAACCTTTAATCTATCGGTACCTCTTTCAAAACCAGCGAATGAGAAATCTCTGCCCAACCCCAGCCATAGATGCATTGCTGCTGACTTTCAAAACCTTTTCACTTCCATTGACAAAACACAAAAAATGTCCATCCTTACTTGCCTTCTTACAATTTCTACTACAATGCAGCCGCCTCCCAGGCTACACCACTTAAAGCCTTAACCCTTTTCGCCAATTTTAATTTCAAGCGCACTACCATGAATATTACACGGGCGCTGAACTTACACGCAACAACAAAAAAAAAGATGCCAAAGCAAACGAAATGACAGATAAACGTATTTTTCTGTAAAGATGCACTTATACACAAACTATATTTTGCCCAAAGCCGGCAAATAATAAAAAGCGCAAATAACTAGCAGTGCAAAGCAGCGCTGAGCTGAGCTGAGCTGAAATGAAATGAAACGAAATCAACTGAGGAGGACTTTTTTAAGCCACCCGCGCTAAGTGAGAATTACTTTAGCGTAAATTTACAGCCATAAATGTGTGTACGTAAGTACACGTGGGGGAGAGGGCGTAGATGAGTCTTATTTTCGAGTACATAGCAGGGATGAAAAAGTAGGTACAATTGTACCTTTTTCCAACGTTTGATGACTTGAAGGTACATTAGGTACAGTCACAAGATTTTAGGTACAATCATCTTTTGATCAGATGCATTTTTAGTTTTTTTTCTTTTTCCTTTACCGTGCTAGTATATATATTTAAAATAAATAAATAAAATATATTTACTTGTAGGCACGGGAGAAGCTTCGCTTTCATTTTGAAGAATGAACAATTCTAAAGAAA
>NW_016163626.1:0-16750 GCF_001687245.7 Rhagoletis zephyria | reverse complement strand
TGTACAACTTATTAGTAAATGCGTGGATAGTAGCTCTGCTTTTTCTTCCCACTCTTCCAAACAAAAATTCTTCCATATCCCGCTTTTAGCGCCTGAAGGCACAACCAGTGAAATCTCCAGTCCGCTTCGATCCGTTCGTAAAAACATTTACTGGCCATAGGGCCAATTGTTGCATCTCTTTAATTCATTTCCTGAGGAGGGGTAAGTTATAAAGGAACCGCTAGTCGCCACTTTTATTCAACTTATTTGATATGTTAATTTAGTTACTAAATTATGTGTGTCGTTGTGTTGAACAGGCTTCACTCCTTGATTATAGGTAAGAGGGTTGCCACCTGTTTCAAAACAAGTTCAAATTAAATTATTTCAATTAGAAAATTTTAATATTTTTCAAGTGAAAATGGTTGGGGTTCGAAAATATCTTGGAGAGGGTTGCCACCTGTTTACAAAATCAAATTCAATGTATGCAATGGGTTAAACAAATTATGTACTACAATATGGATATCAATCAAAATGTGTTTGTAAAAAACTTAATTTCTAAACTACATGTAGGAAGGTTGCCAACTATTTTAAAAATTAAATTCAACTTCAATGTAGAGAATTAGTTAATGTAAATATCTATCATAATATGGGTGTCAGTCGAAAAAGTTTTAACCAGGTTTTGTCTTAAAATATGTTGAACAGCGTTGCCAGCTGTTTGAAAAGTCGAATTGAATTGAAGTATTCAAAAGTTGTTTGAAATATGTATTTAAATATGCACTTTACAAAGGGAGTGGTAAAAAATCCTCTAATTGAAGATTTAGAATATTAAAAAGTATTGCCACCTGTTTAAAAACTTAAACTTAAATTATTTAACAAATTAATGGAAATACATATGAAAAGATGGGCGTCGAACTAAACGGGTTTAAAAATCTTTATTTCTGAACTTTATTTAAGAGGGTTGCCACGTATTTAAAAGTGAAATTCAACTTGATTCGTCAGGAAATTGGAAGAAAGTATCGCAAAGTAAGGCGCAATAGATTAATTTATTTCTTCACTTATTTTATTTTTGTTATTTATGGCCTTAAAACTTTTATATTCAACAATTTTATTGAGCTTGAGGCCGTTTTTNATGAATTTTTTTTTTTTTTTTTTGAAAAAAAACACAATTTACATTTTTTGGTAGAAGTTATAGCGATTTCGGAGATCACCACATCTCCTCATCAAACTTCTTCAACTGGGATTCGATCCAACGACCCCAGCCACCATAGCCATCAGTCTACTTACTGAGCTAAGTTCGCCACGTAAACTGTTGTTGCTTTTTCAACTTTTTCATTTGTTAAGCCACTACAATCAAGTCGAAGTAGTGACAGATGGCGCTGGTCAAATAACTCCTCCAGATTGTGGTTATACAACTCGAATAGGCCTTTAAAGTGGTCACATTTGCAATGAATTGTGTGCTTAAAGATGTCATGGATACGTACGAGTATGCCTTCATATAGCTTCTACAATGTTGCGAAATTTAAATCTTTGGGCAACCTTTAATCTATCGGTACCTCTTTCAAAACCAGCGAATGAGAAATCTCTGCCCAACCCCAGCCATAGATGCATTGCTGCTGACTTTCAAAACCTTTTCACTTCCATTGACAAAACACAAAAAATGTCCATCCTTACTTGCCTTCTTACAATTTCTACTACAATGCAGCCGCCTCCCAGGCTACACCACTTAAAGCCTTAACCCTTTTCGCCAATTTTAATTTCAAGCGCACTACCATGAATATTACACGGGCGCTGAACTTACACGCAACAACAAAAAAAAAGATGCCAAAGCAAACGAAATGACAGATAAACGTATTTTTCTGTAAAGATGCACTTATACACAAACTATATTTTGCCCAAAGCCGGCAAATAATAAAAAGCGCAAATAACTAGCAGTGCAAAGCAGCGCTGAGCTGAGCTGAGCTGAAATGAAATGAAACGAAATCAACTGAGGAGGACTTTTTTAAGCCACCCGCGCTAAGTGAGAATTACTTTAGCGTAAATTTACAGCCATAAATGTGTGTACGTAAGTACACGTGGGGGAGAGGGCGTAGATGAGTCTTATTTTCGAGTACATAGCAGGGATGAAAAAGTAGGTACAATTGTACCTTTTTCCAACGTTTGATGACTTGAAGGTACATTAGGTACAGTCACAAGATTTTAGGTACAATCATCTTTTGATCAGATGCATTTTTAGTTTTTTTTCTTTTTCCTTTACCGTGCTAGTATATATATTTAAAATAAATAAATAAAATATATTTACTTGTAGGCACGGGAGAAGCTTCGCTTTCATTTTGAAGAATGAACAATTCTAAAGAAAAGTGGTCAAAAGGAACAAATTAAAAAAGTCATATTATGTATTATCTTAAATATTTTACATTGCATTTAGAGCAGTCACTACGAAAAATTAACGCTTCACTTAGCTATCCTCAAATTCGTAATTTTTTATATTAATTTTAACGCTTATTTTCACTAAGTCAAATTCAATGGCATTTGCGGTCAAATGAGTGAAAACAAATTGTCAAATGGGACTAGAAAATGGTCTTTTGATTGATTTAGATCAGAATAGAATAGGCCTTCAGGCGTGTACATGCGCTGCTAAAGCGGTTATTTGTAAGTTTTTAGCCCATAATATCATCGATAAAGGTAGGGATAAAGGAAAGAAAGTTTTGTCAAAATATATCGACAAATTTTGTTGTCAAAATATGACATAATGAAAACCAGCCTTTATTCGCCCAGTGTCTGTACTCTAAAAAATCTGTTTAAAAATGCGACTATAAATCGAGTATATTTTTGTTTATTTTTAAATTTTTTGGTTAAATTTACACGATGAATATGTATTTTTCTCGTTTACACATTTTCGTGTGCAAAAATCCTTTTTGTTAGCGGCTTTACACAATTCTATGGGTGAAATCAAACAGCAGATTTGTATTTTGTACCTTGTACACACTTTCGTAGTAAATTTACGCACACCATTTAAACAAACTATCCATTGCATAATCGAGCATGTAATTTCGCGAATAATAAGGTAGGAAATCAGTAACCTACCTTTTAGCTAGGAAATTTACACAATTTTTTTAGAGAGTAGGATGACTTAAAATTGCATATTTTCTTTAGATGAGAACTATTGACTCATATTCGCTTTTTAATTTCTGGAAATATATTTAAAATGCTTTCGAAGTTATTTACGGCAATTTGCTGCACATATTAAAAGGAATCGGATAAATTAGCAGACTTTTGTTGTTGTGAAAAGCTGGATAAAGAAGTATACTTCGCAAAGTGCGTTTTTTGTCTTTTTCGCCAATATTTTTCAGTAGCCAAAATTAGATAAAAACAACGCGTTAAAATAAAAACCGAATCATGTTTAAAGTACATCCATCTTTCGTATTCATGTTTTGTATAAAATTTATAAAAAAAACTACAAATTAATGATGTAACTTTTTTTAGGTACAATCTGTCTCATTTAGGTACATTTATTTTATGATATTAGGTACAATCTGAAATTTCCATTTTTCATCCCTGGTACACAGTGGCGCACCAGAACTTGCGCGCTCGTATTTTCACATTTTCGCCTAATCCGTGCGCCAGGCGTATAAATTTTCATTTAGCGCGTATTTTCCACACGAAATCGTACGGATGGGATTTAGAAAATTTTCACCATTGCGCTCCGACAATTTTCTCTTCCCCTTCTTTTGTGTGTGTGTGTGTATTTTTTTTTACTATTTTATGTATAGCAGTGAAATTTTCGGGCATTTCTTATTTTACTTTTTATTTTTAATTTTTTTTCTCCAACCATTTTTTTGCCTGAATAGTAGCATTTTGATTTTTTTTTTTCATATTTTGAAGAACGAATTTTCAGTTAGTTTAGTAAGCGCTTTTAAGTACTTTTTCCAGTCAATTCAGTTGGCATTTAATTTGGGTACTCTAGCAGTGAATATGTGTGTGTGCGCGATTGTCTGTCTGCGCCGCATACTTTTTTGATAGTAACTTTCTGTGAAATGTACAAATTGGCCGTAAAAGTGCGGTTTAGAGGCACTTTTCGCTCATTCGCTTCAATGTTTTTTTTTTTTTTGTAATATTAACATCTTCCGCTTCTGCTGTCGTATTTTTTCTCTTCCTCCTTTTTTCACTTTGTTCCGCGCTACAGTGCATCACTTGCATTATGAAAGGAGTAAAATAGTGCCTGCTGCGGCTGGCAGCAAACACTCATATCTCCTTTTTGAATAGAAAACTGATTGTGTGGCACAAACTGAAATACATACATACATACATACAAAGTACATAAAAACAAGCCAAATAAGTGAGGGAGCAATGACTGAAATGAATAGAAAGCAATGACTGCGTGAATGAGCGAGTGAATGAATGAATGACTCGTCTAAATCGCTTGAATTGTATGCGAACGAGTATGGCCAAAAGCGTCGGTCGGATTAAGTTGCCCACAAACACAAAAACGGCAATGAAATGTTTGTGGATTTTAGCAAAAATGAGAAATTTAAATAACGGCGCAATTGCAACAAAAAGCAGCAAGAAGGCAATGAAATGAATGCTTAATAGCTACGAGGATACTTTGTATTTTGGGCACCTCACAAAAACAGTTTAATTTCGGCAAATGCTGGAGCTTTAAGCTGCATGTAAATATTTGAGTTAAAGTTATGTTGTAATTAATTATGAATTTTAGATGAAAATTATTTTATAATCTGAGCCTTCGAAGTCGAGTTTAGTTCAAATTTTTTAATATAGAATTTACTAATTTTTGCTTGATACTTTTTCAGGCATTCAGAAAAAAGATAGTTTATATTTACATGTACTTTTGAGGTTCCTGAAAAGTGCCAGAAAGTCATGAAAATATCCGAAAAATAATCCCACAAAGTCCCGAAAAAATCCGACAGAATCTAAAGGTTCCAAAAAGACCCAAATGATTCCACAAAAATACAAAAAATAAAGCATGAAGTACCGAACAAAATTCAGAAGAGTGCCGAAAAAATTTCAAAAGTTCTTGATAAATCTACAAACACGAGCTCCCGAAAAAATCCGGAATAAGCCCGAAAAATCAAAGAAAACCACCCAAACCATAAAAATGCAGAAATTGCCGAAAAATGCCAAAAACTCCCGTTTAACTCGGAACGGTTATCAGAAATTGCCCATAAGTCGCGGAAGATACTACGAAAAAAAAAATCCGGCAAAATCCCAAAAAAAATATTCTAAATTTTATTTAAAAATAAATCACGAAGTCTCGAAAANAGAAGATACTACGAAAAAAAAATCCGGCAAAATCCCAAAAAAATATTCTAAATTTTATTTAAAAATAAATCACGAAGTCTCGAAAAAACCTCCAAACCAAAAATGCATGAATAAGCATGAAAGTGCTGATAAGCCATAAAAGATTTCGCAAAAATTCGAAAGAGCCCCAAAAATCCTAAACATTTTCAAAAGATCCCGAAAAGTAACGTCTCGAAAAAGTCCATAAATGTCCAAAAAATCTTAAAAATTTCCGGTAGCGCTTAAAAGTTCATGAGAAAATCTTGAGAAATCTCGAAAAAATCCGAAAAAAACCAGCAAAAAACTAGGTCCCGAAGAAATTCATAAAAGGTCAGAAAAACTCCAATAAAGTCCTTTAGTATACAAAACGTCTCACAAACAGTCGCACAAAACATCCCAAGAGATCCCGATTAATCCAGAAAAGTCGCTATAAACTCTTGAAAACTTTCGAAAAACCCCTGAAAAATCATAAAATCAAAAGTCCCGAGAAATTCAAGAAATTCGCAAAAAAAGAGCCAAAAGTTCGCAGTAAAAGCCATGATAAAGTACCAATTAGCCGCAAAATATCCCCCAAAAATCTGAGAATAATCCGAAAAGTTTCAAAAGATCCCGAAAAATAAAACAAAAAGCCTAAAAAATATCCATGAAGGCCACGAAAAACTGAAAAAATGTTCACAAGATCTCGAAAAATAAATATCGAAGGCCCAAATAATCTATAAAAGTCTCTACAAATCCGAAATTTCTCAAACGGTCGCGAGAAATTCTTGACAAGCCTCAAAAGTACTCGAAAGAGTACTAACATTTTGTTGTTTCTCAGAGAAAAAACTTAAAACATTGTTAGAAGAGATTTCTTGTATCTAATCAATTACTTTGTTGAATGTTTCGAGACTTTTGAAAATATAAGCCATTAAGATCAAAAGCGTTACCAGAAAAACTACTACTTTATGTCCTCAAACTTCATCAAATTTTTTTAGATCGAAAATTTGTTTGCCTTGAAAACTGATAAATTTTGAAACTTATTTATATAAATTGATAAACTCACTAAGTTATAACTGGTCAAATTAAACCAGAGACCGTACCGGTTATGTATTTTATAATAAAAGTAAAAAAATTTAAGTTTTTTTTTACTTTTATCATTTTGAGCAAATTGTAACCACTATTTCTGCTTTTTATTTTTTTAAGGCAAAAATAAAAGCTTAAGTTTGCCTTTTATTTTTTTGAGCAGAAAGTAATCGGTAATTGTTGACTTTTATTTTCATTTTTTCAGGCAAAACTAAAATTCAAAGTTAAAAATCAAGTATTCCAGAGCTGTGTATATTCGAGTGTGATANCAAATTTGTTTGCCTTGAAAACTGATAAATTTTGAAACTTATTTATATAAATTGATAAACTCACTAAGTTATAGCTGGTCAAATTAAACCAGAGACCGTACCGGTTATGTATTTTATAATAAAAGTAAAAAAATTTAAGTTATTTTTTGACTTTTATCATTTTGAGCAAATTGTAACGACTATTTCTGCTTTTTATTTTTTTAAGGCAAAAATAAAAGTTTAAGTTGCCTTTTATTTTTTTGAGCAGAAAATAATCGGTAATTGTTGACTTTTATTTTCATTTTTTCAGGCAAAACTAAAAGTCAAAGTTAAAAATCAAGTATTCCAGAGCTGTGTATATTCGAGTGTGATAGTTTTGAAGCTCCTACATGGACTTTAATAACCCCTATACCCAAATACCAGGGTTAGTTCAAATCTATATACATATGTATGTATACACACAATACATGAAGGGAGTTTTTATTAACGGCATCAGATCTGCACCGATTATTCGATTTTCAAAACTGAGGCGCCAAATTAAAGGGCTTATCCACCAGATGTATATACCAGCAGGTGGCAACCCTATTTAAAAAACTGAGATCTTCTTGCACATCTACAGGCCCTTCTGTTTGCCACCTCTTCTGTTTTAATACAACGAACGGTGTAAGTCTTCTATTTTAGAAGCAGGTGGCAACCCTATTCAAAAAACTGAAACCTTCTTGCACATCTACAGGCACAGCCCTTCTATTTGGTACCTCTCCTGTTTTAATACAACGAACAGTGCAGATTTTATAATTCAAACAAAGGTGGCAACCCTATTCAAAAAACTGAAACCTTCTTGCACAGCTACAGGCACAGCCCTTCTATTTGGTACCTCTCCTGTTTTAATACAACTAACAGTGCAGATTTTATAATTCAAACAAAGGTGGCAACCCTATTCAAAAAACTGAAACCTTCTTGCACAGCTACAGGCACAGCCCTTCTATTTGGTACCTCTCCTGTTTTAATACAACTAACAGTGCAGATTTTATAATTCAAACAAAGGTGGCAACCCTATTCAAAAAACTGAAACCTTCTTGCACAGCTACAGGCACAGCCCTTCTATTTGGTACCTCTCCTGTTTTAATACAACTAACAGTGCAGATTTTATAATTCAAACAAAGGTGGCAACCCTATTCAAAAAACTGAAACCTTCTTGCACAGCTACAGGCACAGCCCTTCTATTTGGTACCTCTCCTGTTTTAATACAACTAACAGTGCAGATTTTATAATTCAAACAAAGGTGGCAACCCTATTCAAAAAAGTCATGCCTTGTGGTATATACATCTGGTGACTAAGCCCTTTAATTTGGCGCCTCAGTTTTGAAAATCGAATAATCGGTGCAGATCTAATGCCGTTAACGAAAACTCCCTTCATGTATTGTATGTATACATATGTATATAGACTTGAACTAACCCTGGTATTTTGGTATTTGGGTATAGGGGTTATTAAAGTCCAAGTAGGAGTAGGAATATACACAGCTCTGGAATACTTGATTTTTAACTTTGACTTTTATTTTNCTTGAACTAACCCTGGTATTTTGGTATTTGGGTATAGGGGTTATTAAAGTCCAAGTAGGAGTAGGAATATACACAGCTCTGGAATACTTGATTTTTAACTTTGACTTTTATTTTTGCCTGAAAAAATAAAAGTCGACAATTACCGATTATTTTCTGCTCAAAAAAATAAAAGGCAAATTTTAACTTTTATTTGTGCCTTAAAAAAATAAAAAGCAGAAATAATCCTTATTATTTGATCAAAATGATAAANCTTCAAAACTATCAAATTCGAATATAACACAGCTCTGGAATACTTGATTTTTAACTTTGACTTTTATTTTTGCCTGAAAAAATAAATGTCGACAATTACCGATTATTTTCTGCTCAAAAAAATAAAAGGCAAATTTTAACTTTTATTTGTGCCTTAAAAAAATAAAAAGCAGAAATAATCCTTATTATTTGATCAAAATGATAAAAGTCATATTTTTAAAAGTCATGGAGGAATCAAAATCTACAATGAGAGACGAGTCTAACGGTAGCTTTGAAAAAGCTATAACATAATTTTTTCACTATGCCTTTTTGATATCAAAAATTTTTAAATAACTTTTATTTTCAGTCTCTGAATTAAACATATTGTCTAATTTTTAGGATGTAGAAAAAATAATAATTTTCAAACCCAGGTACCGACCCCAAAACTATCTTTTGTTTTAATTTGGAAATTTGTATCTAACATTCTATGCCAGCACCAGTATAAGAACTAACTTTCGTTGATTGATACCACGCTCTCGGCTCAGTCAGAAATTGAAATTCACAATACTATGTACTTATATGAAAAATGTGCTCACTTATAAAAGCTGCTTAAGTAATGTCAAAATAATCTTATTTTTGGTAATATTAATTTACACAAAATTCGCCTGTCAATCATTTCAGATGACTTCTACAAACAGCGCATTTGCAAAAACAACAAAATACTACGGATAACAAGATACAGATTTAACTGCAGGCGAATTCAGTTGAAATCGCATCTGTGCAAAAATTTGTGCATTCGTGCATTTAAGTGAAATTGTAAATGTCTGAGTTGCAAGTGAAACAGCCAATTATGTATTATCTCTGATGTAATTTACTGGAGACACAGGTTTAAGCAAAACATAATCAAAACTTCATTAAATTATGAAAATGTGAGATAACTAGGTTAATAATTGCAACTAATTTATTGAAACGAATACAATTTTTTCTAGAAAATCTGCTGAAAAACTATATTAAATTATATTTATGTATGTATGAATGTACTATACGTATAATAATGCTGTGAAAATACTGCGACTATGAAAATTTAATTACTATTTTCTATTTTCCTTAGGGTAAATTCACATCAAAATCGGATGTTTGGTCTTTTGCCGTAACGCTGTGGGAGATATTAACTTTTGCGCGCGAACAACCCTACGAACATTTGACAGATGAGAAGGTCATCGAGAATATCGGACATATTTATGCGGATGATAAGTTGCATGTGAGTATTAGACATAGGAAAATTATGTACTAAATTTCTGCGTACATAAATATTTGAACGCTTGAAAGNCAGACCTAATAAAAATTATGTACTAAATTTCTGCGTACATAAATATTTGAACGCTTGAAAGTAACTGGACGAAAATTTTGGCCATTTAAATACTGGACATAGCATGTACATATTTGGTAATTTAAAAGCTACACAAATTTGTTGCCACTAATATATTGGACATTGGACATCATATTTTGGTCATTATGAAAGCTGGACATAAATTTTTTGGTAACATTAACGCTGGGCATAAATTTTTTTCACTTTATAATTGGACATAAATTTATGTTTATTTGAAACACTTTTTGGTAAGGTGAAATCTAGACATGAAATTTTGTTAAAAGCTGAACATAAACTTCTGGTTACCAAAAAACTGGACATAAATTTTGGTCAATAAAAACTGAACATATTATGTATATTTTTGGTCATTTAAAAGCTTCACAAAACTTTGTTGTCATTTAATATCTGGATAAAAATTTTTTAGCGTTTAATCTGGACATCATATTTTGGTCATTATAAAAGCTGGACATGAATTTTTGGTAACATTAAAACTGCACATACATTTTTTTCAGTTTAAAATTGGACATAAATTTATGTTTATTTGAAAACTTTTCATCAACATTTGGTCGCTCAAAAACTGGGAAGTACTTTTGGGTAACGTGAAATCTAGACATGAAATTTTGGTAAAAGCTAAAGATAAACTTTAGGTCAACAAAAAAGTGGGGATAAATTTGGTCATTATAAAAGCTGGACACCAATTTTTGGTAACATTAAAACTGCACATAAATTTTTGGTCACATAAAAATTTTACATAAACTTATGACATTTTGAAAATTATTCATAAACTTTTGGTCGTTCAAAAACTGGGCATCACTTTATGTTAGCATAAAATCTAGACATGAAAATTTGGTAAAAGCTGAACATAAACTTATGGTCAATGAAAAACTAGACATAAATTTTTGGAAAATAAAAAAATGGACCAAAAATTTCTGTCATTTACAAATTGGACACATATTTTTATTCTTATTTTGGTCAGTTGAGAACTGCACCAAAAAATAAAACACCGAACAAAAATTCATGGTCACTTAGAAACTGGACAAATTTGGTCATATAAAAGCTGGTTATATAAAGTGGACACTAAAAAGATGGGTAGAATCGTCTACCTACATACATTTTATAAGTGCTTATAAAATATAGACAAAAAAATAGGCGTACTACTATTGAATTGTAAAAAGTGTGCATAAAAAACTTAACAGTAAAAGTGGACATATGTGTCTTCTATATTTTTTTATACATCTTTCAAAAGATTATGTACAATTGTCAACGTCAGTTTTATTTCTTCAGTTGCTAATGATTTCTGCCCACCTTTTACATGGCCAAAAATTAGTGTTCAAGTTTAAATGACCACACACTTATTTTCAACTTTTAAAAGACTAAAAATTTATTTTCAATTTTTAAGAGACTAAAATTTTTTTTTAATATTTAGAAACTAAAAATTTATTTTTAATTTTTTGAGAGCTAAAAATTTATGGCCAATTTTAAGTTACGAAAAATGTATGTCCATTTTTTTAATTACCGAGAAATAATGTCCAATTCTTTAGTTATTAAAGCATTAAGTCGAATTTTTAAATAGTCAAAAATGTATGTCCCCTTTTTAAATTACCAAAAATTTAAGCCTCGTTTACCAGTTAGTACTAAATATTGAATAACCAGTTTTTAAATTATTAAAATTTTTTGTCCAATTTTTAAACAACTACAAATTCATGTTCGAATTTCACATGGGTTGAAATTTATGATCAATTCTTAGATTACCTAAACTATATGTATGGGTTTTTTATTACAAAGCTCTAAAAATTTATGTCTAGTTTTGTAATTATCAAAAAGCTATGTCCAGCCTTTAAATGGCCACAAATATACATAGGTCTAGTTTTCAAATGACCAAACATTTTTTTCAAACTTTTTATTGCTCTAAAAATTTATCTCCAGGTTGTTAGCTATCAAAAAATTATATTTGGTTTTTTAATTCTCAATTTTTAAATAACCAAATATTTATGTCTAGCTTTTAATGTTCTAAAAATAATTATGTCTGTAAAATTAATTATGTCTGTAAAAATAATCTCTGTAAAAAAAATTATGTCTGGTTTTAGCAAACAAAAATATGCCCAATTTTTAAATTTCTAAATATATGTCTTGTTTTTAGTTGCCAAAAAATTATGTCTAGTTTTTTAATTAACAAATATTTATGTCTAGTTTTTAATTATCAAAAAAAGTATGTCCACGTTTTCAACTATCCAAAAACTTTGTCTAATATATAAAGCTTTCATATGCAATAAAATATTTCATAGCATTATACAAAACTTAAAATGTCACTCAGCCATCAAAAGCCCACTTATGGAAGTAAATAATTTTTATCTCTTCATTCTCATAGGAGCTGCTGCCGATGCCGCTGAATTGCCCGCGTGAAATCTATGATTTAATGTGCGAATGCTGGCAGCGAAACGAATCGAGTCGACCAAATTTCCGCGAGATACATCTATTCCTGCAACGGAAGAATTTAGGCTTCAAGCCCAACAATGCAATGCATTACTAAAATTTGCACAAAAAAAGATAGAAATATTTTGTAAACCAAAACCAACGATTTTGCAAAAAATCTCGAAAACATGGTAAGCTACACAAAAGATGTGCATAAATCATAAAAAAAAAGAAATTCATAAAACACCGCTTGAATGGCAGTGAAACCGTAGCATTTTTATGTAAAGAAAAAAATATTATGAGCAAAGCAAAACCTGGCGAATTTACTACTTAAATAAACGTATGTATGTATGTAAGTGACAAATGACTAGTGACTAATGACAACTTACAGCTGGGCGTGAAGAGTTATGCTGTAAGAAATTATCATTTCACTCAGTAACTGTAGTTAAGTACTTACTTCGTAGAAATGTAATAATAAATAAGTAATTGTGGTGTAATTCTGTAGCTGTTAAGCGAGGCAAAACAAAATATATTTTCTGATGGAAAAGGTAAAGCAAACTGTTTGTATGACGTGTGGAAATCTCTTATAATGTTTAAGGCTAAATTTAAGCTACGAAAGAATAAAAAAAAAATTGTAAATTTCTCTCAATGGCCTGTTTGAGGCCTCAAAGCGAATACACATCATTAGCATTTTTAGTAATAATATAAGGATATATGTATGTATGTACAAAAGGAGTGATGATTAACATTTGTTTCCGTATTAAACTCGAATAAATGCAAACTTACCAATAAGCTTAACTTTTTACACCTAAGACGGTGGTTATCATTAAAAGCACAGTACTTGCTTATGATGGAGTCAACATTGGGTCGTATGCATAAAAACTAAGCATTTGCTTTTTCTTAAAATTCCATAACTTTCACTTAAATTTATTTGAACAAATCGAGTAAAAGATCTGAAATTTTAAGAAAAAGCATCTGCTTAAGTTTTATGCATACGGCCCATTGAGTTTTCAAGTTTTCCTTATTTTTTTTTTTTTTTGTTATGTCAAAATTAATACATCTCTACACACTGTACTATAGAAAGAAATCAAATAAGTAGTTGTGATGATCTAGGACTAAAATCGGAGAGCTGCTTTAACATATTTTGAGGGAACAGAGTATTTTGAGAGAGCTATAAGGCCGCAATTAACATTGGAGCTTTGCAGCAACAACTCGCATTCCAGGACAATTCTTAGAGAAGTATAAGCGATTTTCAAAGGCCTTTAGAGCAGTGTGGCTGTCACTGCAGACCCTAATTTTATGCCCCCGCCATTTTTCGCCAATTATCCCTTATGCAACTTAAGGAATGAATACCTATAGAGGAAATTTGTCTGAAGTTGTTATCCATATATCATCCAACTCGAGTCCCATTTACAGCTGTTTGTGGAAAATTTAACAAAGTATCCATCGCCGCTTCTGTCGTTGTGCTCATGACGCCGTTAGGGCTTTGCACACACCCCCGTGTGGTCTGTTTAACATAGAAACTCTAGTTGTGTCTGATAATTCTCTTCCACCTTAATACACCAGAAAACATGACGATGTTCGAAAACGGCGCACAGTGCAGTGCAGTGCAGCAGTGCTCTTAGCATCTCATAATTGGATTCTCCGAAATTATGATTTTTTGAGTTATTTGTGTGAAAATGAAATTTGTGTCCAAATTATTCATTTTAGTAAAAAAAAAAGTCTTAAAAAAATAAGCTCAAAGTTAAAAACAATTTCGGAAAAAATTGCGTTTTCAAAAAGAGTTTATGCTATTGGTAACACACAAATATATGTATATGGAAATGCTGCATATTGTAATTTTCAAAAAATTATAAATAAAAGCAGAAGTTCGCCTATTCACAAATCAAAACTTTTTTTCAAAAGCTCCAAAAAAAGTTTGTTTCTTATTTTTAAGTAGAGTTTTAATTGATAGCGCTGTCTGCCGCTGACAAACTAAATATACCGTTAGAAACTGAAAAGTATTAAATTTAAGTTGAATAAAAATTGTTTCCCCGAAACTATTTTGATTTCTTTTATTTTTGAGTGGAATTTAAACTGGTTGTGAGCAAAAAATTTCAAAAATCGATTTTCAAAAACCGGTTTTTGTAAAAAGTAACCAGTTCAGTATGAAATCTACACTTCAGCAGACATTAAGAAAGTAAGTTCTATGAAGTTTCAGTCAATCTTTTTTTCTTTTTAAATTCTATTGAGAAAGTTTAATTTTACGAAAACGGTCAAAATTTCTTAATACGGTCCCTTGCTCTAGTATTTTTGCGCCCTAGCAGTTTTTAAAACAACAACCTTTAAGAATAAATAAAACAATAAATCCTTCGTGATGGAGTAACATTTTTTAAAATAAGCCCCCCCCCCCCCTAAATTTTTGTGGCAAAATGGTGGCAACTTTTAACCGACTTCAAAAAAAGAGGAGGTTATCAATTCATCGCACAATTTCTTTTTTTATGTATGTTACCATAAATTTTGGACCACGTTAACCAGTTTCTATAATTTTTTTTAAAGGAAAGGCGGCACCTCAGAGATGGTCCCCATACTAATTTTGTTTAGATCCGATCATTAGATCATGAAGAAAAAGTCGGTTTCGTTTCTTTGCTTAAAAATTACTTGTATATATTAAACATTTTTGAGCATTGCATTTATTTTATTGAGAAAACGATCTGAATCAAGACATTTATTAGTCGTGTGGAATGGAGGAATTTAGAGTTCAGATTTTTGAGACGCCTAGCCTCTGTCTGAACCACTCTGCAGCGCTCTGGTTTGACGGTACGCACCAACATATTAATATAATGTTAGTAAACTAAGAAGTATTCGCAGGACAGCGGGCGCAGGAGTAACGGAGTAAGATCCTGGCTGAAAGAACCGCTACATTTTATTCTCGACCTGAACCCAATCGAACTTCTCCTGAAAGAAGTGGCTACAAAGCTAGTGGTCAGACTCAGAGAGTCAGGCTCTTATGGATTAAACACTTGATGAATGGACGGCTATTTATTTTGTAGACAACCAAGACTTCAGCTGTGCCAGAAGAGAATAGAGAAGAGACCGATTGGCCGATACTATATACTCCGACGGATTCAAGATGGATTGCAGTACAGAAGCGGAAGTCTTCTCTAGAAGCCTGTCAAATCGGGTACAACACTATTCTTACCGACGCCGCTATTTGCATTGGTATCTCCGGTTACCAAATCTAAGCTGATTAAAGAATGCAAAAATTAATTGGGGGCAGAGTCTCAGTCAACTGCCGTCTCTTTTGTCTGGGTCTCCGGACATAGGTACTTCGAAGGCAATTGAAGGGTTAGTGAACTGGCAAATGGGCAAGAGCCAGTTTGGCTGATTTGGTAGCGGTGGCAGTGGGTTGCCCTCTTGAAATTGGCCCCTAGGCAAACAAGCGGCAAGTGCAACTAAATGGTGCAAAAATGCGTAAATTGTATCCCAGCTAGCTTCTAGGAAGCACTGTAACCAACCAATCAATAGTAGTTATAGCCGAATGCGAGACCAGCTGCATAAACGTTTAATAGAGCCTTTTTTTATAATATCTCCCTTACACTTTAGCATCTTTCATCCTGGCCAGGTGAATTAAATTTGTCAAAAGGGGCCTCTTTAATCGTGGGGTGCACCGGCAGGAGGCTGCGGTAACTATCAGACTGGCCACACCGCGATCTCAAACATAACATAACATACTAGAAATACTAGGCAGGGATTACTGTGTCTGACAAGTCTGAAAGGCACAAATTATGATTTCCATTCCAGACAAAGAATTTTGATCTAGAGGAGCTCCTAATGAAAAGGCATCACTGCACTGCTACACCGACGGTTCTAAACTAGACGGCAAGATAGGACAGGGGTCTTCTCAGCCCAACTGGGTCAGAAAAAATAAGTTCGCTTACCCAACAACTGCAGCGTCTTTCAAGTCGAAGTCGCTGCTATGCAGAAGTGACTTGAACACCTACGTACTGTAGAAGTCATATGTAATAATATCCTAACATACTCAGAGCAGAGTGGACTATGGCGCAGCCGTGGATCTATTAACAGGCCATGTTGCCATCGGAAGGCACGCGCAGAGGTTATGGGTCCCCCAAAAACAACTTCTGCAGAAGCTGCAGAGATGAAAAAGTGACGGAAACCTTACGGCACCTGCACTTTGTAGAAAAAAAGGCGAAAGCTCATAGGCTCAGGAGTTTTCGAAGATTTAACCGACATAGCCGAGGTGGGTAGCTTCTGGGTTTCACGACTTTTTCGACTTTTCTGAAAAAAAAAATAAATTTTTCGGCGCAATTTTGCAGAACTCTTTTTCCTTTTTCAGGAACTCTAAAACTATTGAAAAGCTACTCAGAACAGCTTTTTTATCTTTTTGTGTCATACCGAGTGCCAACTTCACAGAGATGACAGAGGGAGTCTCGCCATGAAACCATTTTCTGTAAAGTTTTTCGTTCGGTAAAAAAAAATCAGGTTATAAACCCCAATTTGGATTCAAATTAGCGTGTGTCTTGACAGTATGTATACTTTTAAACATATATTTTTTTTTAATTTTTTTTAATTTCTTCTTTATGATGAAAAGATCAGTT
>NW_016163624.1:0-35554 GCF_001687245.7 Rhagoletis zephyria | reverse complement strand
CCGACTTTAAAAAGTTTCGGCGATTTTTTATGTTGTACCAAGGCCAACAGCTGTGCGAAGTTTGGAAGAATTAGTGCAGCGGTTACCAAGATATGCACATGTAACCATAACTGGGCGTGGCTACGTCCATTTTCCAAAAATTTATAATATTCTTGTTTTTCGTCTAAAACTTATTGTAAATATCAANTAAGGGAAACCTACATACCAAATTTCGTTGAGATATCTCAATTTTTGCTCGAGTTATCGTGTACACGGACAGACGGACAGACGGACAGACGGACGGACAGACAGACATGGCTTACTCGATTTATCTTTTCATTCTGATCATTTATGTATACATTTGTCTATATCTATCTCGATTCGTTTTGGCTGTTGCAAACAACCGTTATGTGAACAAAATTAATATACCCTTGTGCACAAGTGCGCTCGGGTATAAAAAAATTGCTGACTACTTTACATATAAATAAAGTAGCATGTTTTATTTAGAAATGGACATTTGCAAAGTGCAACCTTTAACCCACTGAAAAAAATATTTTAATAAGAAAGCCTTATTTATTAGCCTTCGCAATGAGTGCTCAACTCGGTTACCTAAATTTTTGTATTTTTTTTTTTTACAAAAAGTCCCTCAGGCTTATTAAATTTGTCATTCTAAAATTATACTACTTTGTCACAAAGCCTGCTTCTATTATTCACATATTCAATTGCCAATGTACGTATCGGTCATTCCATACAATATTTACACCTCAATATTTTTTTGGGGTGAAATATATTTTTTTACATTCTTTATCGAAAAGAGACACCTATTTTTTATTTCGTCATGATATTTGGAAATCTCGAAAAAAAAATTACCGAAATTTTGAACTCACGTAGAAGTATCTTTTCTTAATTGTTTGCAGTTAATAAACTATTTGTCGGAGAAATATTGTAAATATTGTGTGGAATGACCCGTATATATCTTTGCAAGCATGTCGCTCAATCAGTCATTTAAGAGTAGCCTATTAAGTCGTCGACATATTACAACACCTCGCTGCAACGCACATTAAATAGCTGAAACTTTATCAGAAACTGAGGTTGGTAATCATTGCAATGTATCGACGCTACCGCCGACACAGCCAACAACCAACAATCAACAATTGTTGCCGCCGACATCGCATGGAAATTGTAATTTGCAAATGCACCGAAGCTTAATACACATGCCAAGTGCCTAGTTGTCGTGTGCACTATGCCGCTGCCAACTCCATTAATTTGTACATATGTATGTAGGTAGTTGCTGCCACAAAAATAGCCCTGAGCAATTATTTGTTGGTGGTGGCTTTTCAATGTTTTTGGCGCAACCTGTTAACACAGTTTTTCTTACTGAAATTCGTTGTGCTGCGTCACCTCAATTCCAAGTAAAAATTTCTGTTCTTGTGTTGTTTGAATGCCACAAATGTTGTTGTAAATACAGGTGCCTTGATGCAATGCTACGAAATTGGCTCTGATATTTATTTCAAACGTGTACTTATAATAATATTTCTCAAAACACTGCGGATCGATATACAAAGTTGTATCTATGTACATATCCCACACCATCTTCAAAAGTGTCACAAATCAAAATAATAAGTTTGTCAGAAAATGCGAAAACTATTTCTTAGCTCATGATAATCATATGGGCAAGTGCGACTTTACCTTGGTTTTTTTTTTTTTTTTACCAAATTATAACAAACATTTGCTCCAGCTTTTGCTGAAAGGTAAATAAAAGCTCTGCGTACATTTTTAGTGCATAATTTCAAAAGTGCAAAATTTTGAGTTGTGCATCTTTTGAAGGCGGTGTGCGATATGTACGTATGTATTCGTTTTGTGTGCTTAAACAAATGGCAACTCGTATAGGTTGGGGCAATTCCCATATACTCGATAGTAGACGATGACGACATCTGTGAGTTCTTTGGCCAGTTTTCTGCCAATTGTTGTTGTGCAGGAAAATCTAAAATGTATATCAGTACGTATGTAAATAGATATAGCATCTTAATATATACTATGTATGTATGTATGTAAATATGTAAGAGCTTTTACAAGTACAAGTAGTAGCATGACGTGTTTTCAGCAAGTCTCCGTTTGCAGGCTCTCCCCCACCCAAACGCCACACACACCCAGATCTGGCACAGTGTGTGCAACGTGATTTCCAAACAATTTTAGATTCACGTTTTTTTTGCAAGTATTTTCTTGGCACAATCACTAAAAATGCATTAGTGGCAACATTTTGCACATGATTCATGCAACATGGCATTGGCTTGGCGCAATTCGGACGCTGCCAAAGGCGCATACAAAAAAGGGGGCAAAGGAAACTGGCTGAAATCAATCGAGCTTAAATTTGCCACGCCTTCTTATTTGTAAGCGGATCTGGGGTGCGTTTATCAGATGCTGTTGATTTAAGTTGTACATATATGTAATTGTAAATCATATACATATTTTTCTAATGCGCGACATTCGTTTGTGGTCATAGTTCAATGCTTCATATTATTATGCAACCCTCTTGCAAAATAAACTCCGCTATGCCTGCATTTCGATGCTTATCTGACTCTGACTCTTTTTGTGTGTCAGCCTTAATTCATAGTAATTTTTCAAGTGGCAACTTAAGTTCAAACGACTTTTGATTTTTTTCCCAAAGCAAACTACAAATTTTATATGCACAAAGAACAGATATAGGTACATACCAATCTTGATGTTGACTAAGCAAGAAATTTGAAATATTCAAGCAAAATTAAGAAAAAAATATTTACTAAAAGTCATTCACATTGCACTAAAACATTGTTTGGATTTTATAAATATTCCATACGCTCCAATTAATTGAGGCAGATGTTTCAGAAACCATATTGCCTGGCAATGGCAATGCTATTGGTCTATTTTGTTTATTTTCTATTATTAATTTTGTTAAGATATACATTCATGTGTATTTACATAAATAAAAATTTTAAAAATTTTGGCTATTTAGTTGGATATACAATGTCTTCCATCTATGGCGAATTCTTCGACGACAATATTTATACTGATTTTACTAATTTCCTTCCCCTGTGAGGGATTGCGAACACGGCTGACGGCAGTCGCAAGGTTTTAAAGAAAACCAAAAAAAAATTAATTTATTGCGAAATTGAAGAAACAGAGTTTTCCGATAGAAAAATATTGATTTTTAAGAATTCTCTGCCATTTCTACAAAAAGTTGTCTTTTCCCCATATAAAATACATGTAAAACTTTAGGCGCTTTGAGCGACCTCGTAAATATTTTTTGTTTTCAAAATAAAAAATAGGGGTATATATATTTTCGGTATAGAACAATCGTAGGGGGTCAGAGCATTAAAATTTCGACTTTACTTTTTCACATTTTTTTAAATTTTAGTTTAAAGTAGTATTTCTTCTTGATAATGACAAATCCCACCATTGCTTTGTCGACATCAGCATTTTAAATGGATTAGTTGGAAGTGTGTACACACATACCTACAGACATATGTATGTTCCTGATCACCTAATATGACAGGTGGCACAAATTTATTATTAAAATTACATATTATTTTGACCGAAGTATTTGACATAAATGCTTTAAGAAATTAAGTAAAATTGACCAAAAACACAATTAAACGCATAGCCTTGATATCAATATTTACTACAGATAGCAAGCATTATGAACCTTACCAACAATAAAATATGTGTGTACCTATTTGAAATCAAAATATGCCTTGTATTTTTGAATGTGCTATGTTATGTTTGTTGTACGGTAATAAAAAATTCAAACAACAGCTGCTTTGGCATTTTTAATAACGGAAATCGCCAAGTGATGACAGCAGCAAGAGTACTCAAAGCTCTTGGGTTTGCTATTGGAATGCGGTTTGGTTTTTTTTTGTTTTAATCCCCTAAAACTAACTAAAGCCCAATTCGATCAATTTTCAGTGTCATATTTATAAATCAATACACTTGGCTGCACGGCTATTGCCAAATGTTGAAACAGCATGTGTGCATTTATACCAAAAGCACGATTGTATTACGCTTTAATGCGATTAAGTCAGTCGTAAAAAAAAACATGAATTTCTGTATATATACTGACAGGGCAATTCTGGGAACTGTCTTTCAACTCACCACAGTCTTTCGAAAGACAAAAGCATTTCGTACAACAAAAGTCAATTTTGGCAACTATCTTGAGAGCTCCTTGCTGTCCTTAGCGTTATGCTGTCCGTCTTTTAGCAATATTTTTTTTTAAATTTAATTTAATTAAAAACATTTATCTATATATTTTTCGCTTTAAATCAATACAAATTAATTAATAAATTAGAAGAAGGAAAAAATACTAACAAAAAGGAATGAAATTGTACTTCAAAATTAAATTATTTTAAAAGTAATTTTGTTAAAAAAAGACAAAACACAAAAAAAAAGTTTAAAAAATGAAATTAGATCATAAAAATGAAATGAAATAAAAAAATATATTTTTCTTTTTAAAACAATAAAATCTTATTTTAATGAAAAAACAAGCTCCTAAAAACTAAATTAAATTAAAAAATATTATTTTTTAAAACAATAACAACCAAGCCATTAAAGAAAATTAAATTAAGAAAAAAGTTAAATTAAAAAAGAAAAGAAATATATAAAATTAGTTTTTAAAAATTAAATTAAAATACATATATATTTCTTTTTAAAAATAAAAATTCAGAAAAATTTAATAAAAAAAGAAAAAAAAAATGTATAAAAAAATAATAATAAAAGTCAGTTGCGCCAGGACTCGAACTCGGATCTCTCGATTGGCACACCTGTGCTTTACTCACTCGGCCACTGTGCTGGAATAACAAAAGTCTTCCGAATTATCTTGCCATCTGTCTTTCATTTGTCTCACGAAAGACTTTTTACTATCTTAGCCAGATTTGCCCTGTAATAAATATATGTATTCATATTGCATACACAAATATTTTACTTATGCACCAAATACACCACACCACTATTTTCGCAAATACTAATTGGTATAAATAAGAATCAAATAATAAGTTGAAAAACTTCTTTTTTGTACCACATTGTATTTGCGAAAATACTTGTGTGGTGTAGGGGCCCCATTATACATACATATATGTATCAATACGAGCTAATGGATTTTTAACACATTTGTAACGAAAATAGAACTTCGTGAGCATTTTTTGTATTTACTCTTTTATTAATTGAACTACTTTAAAAAATTTTTTATTTCAGAAATTAACACTTAATTGCAAATCCCTTATGTGCTAATGCCTATCAGTAGATACACGCATCTTATTGAAATGTATAGCAAAACTTTTAAAAAAAGAATGCTTCAAATATTTTTATTGTTAAATTATTATGCATTTATTTTTAACTGGCAAGAATTTGTCCTTTCAAAACAAAAAAAAAAAACAATAACCTTGCTGAAAATTTACGAGCCCGTGGCTGTTTAATAGCTAAGTCTATGGGTGCAATTTTTGAGTGACAAAAGCCGAACTAGAAACCCCAAATATATTATATTAATTTCGTGACGAAAATTATACGCATTTTAATGTCTATTACCTTCCATATTTGTCCAGTAATGTCGCGTTTCATTCTTCATCCACATATAGCAGTTTCGTCTAATGGAGAAGCGCGAGGAGCGCCGCTCTGCCGTCCGAGTGTCTGTATGTAGATGTGTTTGTTGGTTGCTCCACTTTCTACATACTGCCTCAGACATAGTTCAATGGCGTGTACCTCGGTTTGAAAGAGAGATTTGCCTTACCTCATTCTGGTAAAAAGGAGCCTTCTGGGTTGTATGCCGTAACCGTGGATCCTTCTGAGGTTTAGATCGTTCGTTGTGCCAGTGTTTTTGTAAAGTTAAATCTCGGAATCTATGACTCAAATGGTGGAAGTTTGTATAAGCTTATTTAATTAAATTGGATATGAACCCCTGATTTTGAAAGTGGTATAAGTCACTTCCCAGCTCTTGAACTTAAATGATCGGTTACTGGTATCTGAACGCGTCGGTTATTCGTTCAACTTCATCAACCATTGGTAGAAGGTTTTGTCATTAGTTTACGACGATAGAACGATTTGCAGATATATTCGGTTACTTATACCACTTTCAAAATAAACGGCTCATATTAAACTGTATACCCGAAATTTTCCTAAAAACTTTGATTATAAAGTTTGAAACTCAATGAAAATTTTAAGAGTTGTTCTAAATTTTGTAAAAAGATTGCAACTTTGACTTATATAATTTTTGTTACTACCCAATTTAAAAAATGGTGGGTAGGTAACCTAGCCAGGTATGGGCAGGGGGTGCTCGAGCCCCACCCTAACTTTCAAATTTTCCTTACATATATATAAAATAGTACCCTGAAATGCCAGCTTAATAGGGTCGAGCCCCACCGTAAATTTCATTCTGGCTACGCCGATGGGTAGGTTTGCCTGGGGTAAATAAAAAGCAAAAAAATGTTTACAAAAGTTTGCTGATTTTTTTAATATCGAACTAAGCTTAAAACTGGGATTTGTAAGGGTTTTGTTAAAACATAAACTGTTTTCATAAAAAGAAAATTAAATAATTAATAGTCAAAACTTGTCATTTAATCTTAAATTTTTATAAATCATGCGAAATTGAGACGTAATGAAATGTATGTGTGTGCGTGCTTCACTGCGCCTTAAAAGTATTTTTGTGTTGTTTGATACCCATATTGTAATATTTAATTTATTTAATATTTCAATTAAATAAAAAATTTCAAACAGGTGGCAACCCTCCTCAAAAATATTTTCGGCAGTAAAAATTCCTAAACCTCGTCATTTTCATATCCATATTGCAATATTTTTTTTATCTTATCAATTAAATTATTAGAATTTTCAAACATGTGGAAACCTCCACAAATATATTTTCGGCTGTAAGCCTGCTTAAACCTCTTTCTTTTGACAACTACAATGCAATATTTCCTTTATCTTATAAATTACATAAACTACAATTTTCCAACAGGTGGCAACTCTATAATTTTTTTTTCTTTCTATATTTTAAGTTAAACCTCTATTAATACATCAGTGGAAACTGAATTCAATTTCATGTATTTAGTTTTCGAGTGATGCGCATACAAACATACAGATGGACAGACTCCCCATATTAATTTTTCTTTAATATCTATATTGTACAGACATCGGCCTATAACAATTTTATTATATATATAGATTACTTTCTTTCTTTTCTTGCGCCAACCATAATCATCTTATGTATGTACATATCTATGCACGTATTTTTACCAACTCTACCCATGGATCTAGTGAAAACGAATAAGTTCATGTGAAAGTCTCATAGATCGCATTAGTGCCTGCTACAAATTAAGAAATCAATTAAGTATGACAATGGCTAAATGTATATTACATTACATTACATATACTATATGCGTAAATAATAATACATAATTTGTATTACAAATACATGTAGTTACGTATTAGCACGTACACAGCCATAAACAGATTTTACATTTAGCCATCAACTAAGCATTAAATAAGTAAGTAAGTGCGCCTTGTACTTTGCTTAAGCTACACTACTTGCCAAATTGGTAACAATCGAGTAAAATTACCATATGTTATGACAGCAACGCAATTCGCAACAAAACATACATATGAAATGTGCGTAATAGTGCGTAAGTATGTACGTATGTATGTGAATTTTGTTGGAGGCGAGTCATATCCATTGAAATTTAGCCAGCTGACTGCTTGGCAACTAAAAATGTCGGCAATAATTTTGTTTGGCACTTAACATGTCGAAAATGTGTAAAATGTCTGCAAAATGTTTTAGACATACAAACATACATACATATGTATGTATGTACATAACAGAGATGCCAACTCATTTTATCTTTCTCCGCGTTGGCCACTGCGAAATTCCATTAAAAAACTAAATTTTTTTAAATTCATTTGTACATTTTTCGGGTGTATCAAATTTAAACAAGTACAGTTTATCACGTGAAGTCACATCAGGATTAATTAATTACCCAAGTCTTATGTGGATTTTGTTGGTTACTGTCTGCATTTTCCAATTTAAACGAAAGAAGAAATTGTTTTCATTAGGTAACAACTACTATTACTAGTAATTGAGGAATTGGGGAATTAGTAATTGAAGAGTTGCAATTGTGATTAAAAAATAAACTCTAGGTAAGTTCTTTAATGATTTAAAATGAAAAAATAGTCAAAATTCCCCGCAAAAGCAGCTAATTCCTCAATTCCCGACAGGAGTCAAATTCCCCGCAAATCGGGCAATTCCCCGCAAGTTGGCATCGCTGGTACATAAGTACATGCGTATCATATACATATGTACATATATGCGTATATACCCAACTACATATTTACACACATGGTACTACTTCTAATGGTGCGTACGACTTTGAGCCAAAGCAATCAAGCATGGAAGCCAATTTGTATTGCTTGCATGCGTGAGCTACCTGTGCTACATACATACATATGTATTGATTAATTGGCATTAGTTTGACAAATACCAGTACATAATCTAAAAACACAAAAAATTACTCTCATTATTATACTATATGAACATATGTATGTATGTATGTATTTATAATAAGTACATAAGTAAATAAATAATTTTAAGCCATTGTATATTTGTCGTATTCTGCATTGTATACACTCATATGTATGTATATACATATGTATGTACATTAATACAAAAAATATATATATCTTTGATTTCCTCAATTCATTGATTTATGCGTGGTAAATACGCACTGTTTGCCCAAAGATTTTTTGCTATTCCATTTCCTATAAAATAAACAGGATTATTTCTTCAGACACATGCACAAAAATACATACATAAGTACCTACATACTATATTTGCGTACTTGCATGCTCATACATTAGACCGGGTCGGTCCCCATACGAAAGAAGAAAAGTTTGTCTTCTTGCCTCACGGCACAGTAGGACATTTTCGACACATTTTGTTCGAAAATGGCTAGAAGCGCCACTTTTTTACCAAAATAAATATATTTTTTTCAATACTTGGAACGGATTTTTTGTCTGGGTCCGAATTTGAGAAAAAATATTTAATTTTTATCTGCGTATGGTGAAAGTCCGAAAATTAAAAAAAGGAAACCATCAATCTAAAAGCACTATTTTCTTTGGGGACAAATCTTAGATTTTACCACCTTGTTAAACACTTTTTGAGGGCGTTGAATTCGATTCCAAAGAAAGAATTACGAAATTCCAAATGGCATCGAATACCGCGTACTTTATCTTCAAAAAGGCAAAAGATACGAGTTTCTGATATTGGATCATATTTTATAAAAGGAAAAGAAACGTAGAAACTATAGAAAGCCTAGCCATGGTAGTTAGGTACATACGACAGGAGCATTGAGGACTACCTTGAGCGTCATTCTGCACATCATACGAACAGATCTGCTGCTAACAAATATATTCCGAAAAACTGCAATGTGGCGACAGACCTGCAGTATGATGTTTTTTGAGAACGACGCTCACACGTACGTTACTCATTATTTCAAACTATCACTTTATCAATTAGGATACTGGTTCAACATACTAAGATTCCTCTTCTGCCTTGTTCAGCTCTTCTGAGTGTGTTCATGATTCTTGCTAATCCATTGGAAGCGCATTTGCAACAATATTTTCCGGTCCGTTCTCTGGCGAACTTGTTACAGTAGAAAGAATGCATGTTCGATGTCTTCGGTAACGCCTCCAGCGCAGGTATCACATGTGTCAGTGTCTTCCAAATTGAAGCGGTAAGATAAGTCGTAAAGCAGCCATGACCTGTAAGCAACTGATTTACATATATGAAAATTTAGGTATTAAATGGTGGGTTCAACGTCCATTGCTATTTGCGTCCCATCGCATTTGCCTCTTTGCCAGAGTATCGTTTTTTGCAATTTTCTTTTTCCGAGTTAGTGGTAGTTCATCCAGGTCTATTCGGTGTAGACCCGCAATAACAATGACTGCGTCTTCGGATACTGTACGAAATGCACAGAAAACCCGTAAAGCGCTAATTCTATACATATGTTACCGGCTAAACCCGATCTTAGAATAAACTAGTTTTTCCTAGGCTAAACTAGTTCTTCCCAGCTCCGGTACATCCGTCCAATGCGGAAACAATTTAGATGCAACAATATAGTGGAGTTGGACTGATGAGGGTTACTCTTTTGAAGCGCGGCCGAATGCCGCCTACGCGAAAAGGTGTTCTACGCACAAAACTACTGTGGAGCCTGATTTAGTTTAGCCTGGGCAAAACTAGTTGTCCTAAGATCGGGTTTGGCCGGTAACATACACATATGTAGATGCCAGATAACGTCTGTAGGATTAGTGTCAAGCGCATTTGCCCAAACTTGCACACCATACAGTGACACCGACTTCAGTACCCCGGATAAAAAGCCTCTTCTGTTCTGCTTGGAACCGCGTACATTGAGCATCATTCTTGATATAGCGTCACATGTTTTTGCAGCTTTCTCGCAAACGTATTAAAGGTGTTCTTTGAAACATAGTCGTCGATATAATATGATACCCAGATAGATACTGGATACAGATGACTCAAAGACCCTAGAAGGCGATAGAGCAAGTGTCTACTGCTAGGAATAAAACAATCACTGAAACTGCCATATGTAGATATCCAAAAGGATTCATAAAATCCGCAGATACAGCACGACGGCATTGGAAAGTGCCTAAGAACTGTATGGAAACCGAAATAAAAAAGGAAGCGCGCTGTAAAATTTAAGCTGAAATGCTTTTAGAAGTATGCAGTTTGTACGAGTATAAAAACTAGAACTGGCAACAAAAGGGTATTTATCGTATATTCCTGATATAGTGTCCAGTTACTTATGATGTAATTTCGTTTGATCTGGAAGTACTATGGACGTAACAGTTCGTCTATGTGGGACTTTTCAAGCCTAATCTTACATCTCTTCAGAATCGTGGAATCATCCATGGACCACTAAAATGCTTTGACTAATTTAAGGGCAGGCCAAAGCTGAAAATTTGTAGGACTCTAAAATTATCTTCAAGTTAGCTTTCAAACTAAATAGTTCAGCTGACTACAATTACTTTTTCGCTACGCGGCCTAATGTACATACATACGTACTATGTACAGGTAATGTCTAGGGGCGTATGAATGTGATTCTAAGATTTAATTTTATTTTACAAACTTGACAAATGAGTTCACTATTCTTTTTTGTTCCGTCTTATTTTTATGTCAGCTTAATTTTGAGCGCCAGTACTGATCCAAAATTATTGGAATAGAAATCATGTGGGTGCTTGCAAGTGGAAAGCTAAACAAAGTCTGGGAAGCTTGTCAAGGTTGTAGACAAATGAGGGTATCTACAAAAATAGCGTCCTCCGTTCAGTAAAACCTTAAAATCCAGTACTTAGAGTTGTTTGTTTACTATGCACATACCTTATTTGTGGCATACATACAGTGACGAGCAAAACTGTAACATGATGTAACACTTTTTATTTCAGCCACCGCTATCTTTCAAAGTTCTAACGACTTTCATACTTTTGTTGTATATTATTATTGGTACACCCCTATTCCCACTCTCATAACGATTTGAAGTCAATCCAATAACAATAAAAAAAACCTGGAGCCAAAAATGTAAGTTAAGGCAAATGAAAAATTGCCAAATTGAGCGCAATGGATCTTAAAAGAATAAAAAAGCAAATTTGATCAAAATACATGTGCGAGTGTGGCAGCGTTTTGCTGCATCGCACGAAAACCGGACCGTTGCCTATTGGGATATATTAGGCCTTACAGAATGCAATAAAAAACACATTTTTAAGATTTAATTGAGGGTTATTTGGTCTGACAAGACTAAATTAATCGCTTTCAATCAGATGGCCGGGCATGGTATTGGATCAAAGGCCCAAATTAAGCCTAAGCGCATCATGTAAAGCAAACTGTGAATCACAGTGGTCGGTCAATATTAGTTTGGGGTTGTATTTCAAAAATTTTCTTGGTCTGTTAGTACACATTATGCGTAAGGAACAGTATCTGTTCATATTTCAACAAAATTTGCAAGATGTACTCGAAAAATGAGAGTTTCTGCTGAAAAAGCAACCAAAACACACTGCACATGTTCGCAAAGACTGGAACAAAAGCAGTAATTTGCTAATTTGAAATGGCCTCTACAATCCGAGGACATGAATCTCATCGAGAACTTGCGAAATCAACTAAAAGCGCATCTTACTAAGTATCCAAGTCCGTCCAATGGAGTACATGAGCTGTGAAAGCACACCAAGGATATATGGGAGGCTATACCTCCAGAATTTTTACAGAGATACACATTAGGTATGCCAAATTGCAACCAGGAACTAAAAAAAGCAAAAGCATACTGAACATTGTGTTAATAATTCTTTTTTTTTCGTGAAAATTGTCAAAAAGTTATTAAAAATGTATGAGTGCAAAACTGTAACATTTGCCTTAATTTACATTTTCGTCAGCTGGTTTTGTTAATGTTGTTGAATTGACTTCAAATCGTTATGACAGAGGAAGCAAAGATGTGCCAATAAAAATATACAACAACAGTATGAATGTCGTTGGAACTTGGAAAGATAGCGACGGCTGAAATAAAATGTGTTACTCCATGTTACAGTTTTGCTCGTCACTGTATGTATGTACTACATAACACTGAAGAGGGGAGCATTTGCGTTAAAAATATTTAAAACATGTTAGCTTATAGTTGTAGAGAGTTCATCACAGCTAAAGAATAAAATGCCATTTCAAAATACTGGCGATCATGTACTTAAAAAAAGGGTTTGACAAATTTTGAAATGTAAATTTTAAACATGGCTGCGACAAGCCTAATACATACCTAATAAATACTTGCAAAAACTGAGTAAAATCGCGTAAAATGCTTCGTCGTCCCATCCTTTTGAAGTTTGGAATACCAAAAAAGGACGAAAAAACCAATTCTGAGTAGCTTTTTAAAGGATCTAGAGTTCTTGTTTAGGAAAAAAAGTTCTGTTTCAACATACGACTTTTCATTAGTTATAGAGTTTCTGAAAGGGGGAAAAAGTTCCAAATTTTTTTTAATGCCAAAATAGTTGAATGTTTGAAAAAAGAAATAAAAATTAAAAGTTCTAGAGATCCCAAAAGGAAAAAATAGCTTAAAAATTTTTATTAAAAAGTTTGAAATTTTGATGAAAATTTTATGAATTTTTCTAAATTTTGTACAAAGTTTGAAACTTGAATTATATATGTAGTTTTTGTTACAGTTTAAACTACATATAATTAAAAAAAAATTAGAATTTTTTATAAATTTACAAAATTCTACCTAATTTAGAAAAAGTGGTGTGGTAAGATTTGCACAATGAACTTTCATCATAACTTAAGCTTCCAGCTAGAAACTACACGTACATAATTGGGGGAAGATGCTCGTTTCGTGTCAGCAACAAAAGCAGAATATGATAAGTGTCGATAAAATATTTGAAGGTTTATTATAACTGAAACAAAATTATCAAACCTTAGCCAATAAACTGAATGACTTCACTTAAAAATAAATGAAAAGCAAAAACTACGCATACATATGTATGTACATAAAGCTACGCATGCGCACACGAGCTTTTTGGAAACATAGAGCGATCAGCGAAAAAAGGCCGCTTAGGTAAGAGGACAATTTTCGTCAAATTGAAACTTTAATGAACAAACCAATGTTTGTGCACGTGTACAGAGTTTGCGTGCATTTAAGTGTGTAAGAAGGTATACATATATATCTTTATTTATAAATGTATATGTACATATGTATACTAGGGTCGTGTAGTGACGAATTAAAATTGGATTTTTCCCGAATCTCGAGCATTTCTTAACCGTACGATTATTCGATTCGGATTTCGGTGGTGCAAATTCGATTTATTCGATTTTTTTTCGAATTTAAAAAAAAAAATATAAAAAAATTTAAATGTGTGCTTGTGAGAATGATAACTCAAATCGGAAAAGAGATGGTATTGAAGTTATCGCTCTTCTTAGCTTTTTCCCAGAAAATTTCGATTACATCCGAACTTTAGCACCACAAAGTTCTTTTACAAAAATTCGCTTTTTTGGAGCTTCGATTAAAATTCGAATCTCGAAGCTTCTAATAACGAATTTACCCATCCCTAGTATAAACATATGTATATGAACACGCGTAACACTACACAAGAAAGTATCTAAGGCTGAAAATTGTTTCTTAGTTACAAAGCCAAAATCAAACAACGCATAAAAAAGTTTACTTGAAAATCGTGAACAATTAAAATATTTTATTTTATTTAGCGTTGAGGTGACGAGATGAAAAGATAACTACAAACCAAAGTTATACGCAACCAGCAGGCAAGTACAGTGGAAACTAGATAATTTAATCGGCGCATTTCTTTAGAAACCAAGTTTTCAGTATCAAGTTTGAAAGTTTTTAAAAGAGTTTATGGACAATTTCAGTACAGGTATTTTTAAGAACTAAACGAGTATTGCAGCTACTACATATGTACATAAACACACGTACGATCAAATCAAATTAGACCTTTTTGTAATTATTTGCTAGTCCTCCTGTATAGATAAATGATGTTATAGATAAATGATTGATGGTTCCCTTGAGTCAAGATTCGTCAAAAGTAAATTGCGAGCAGTGAGTATATGTAGCGTGTGTGGCGACACGCGTAATGGTCATTTTACGCTCAGCTGTTGTGGCAAACCATGAAATAATAGATATTGAACAAAAATGTTAAATAACGCAAAACGAGTAAGATACCGTCAAAGCCAATACTTAATTGAAGTAAAGGTGAAACGAACCGGCCCACCAACCAGTCAAACATCCCAATGAAGGAGCTAATGTATGTAGTAGTAGCTGCTAATGAAACAACAATCGGCCAAGCGATCAATCGAGACGCAAATCTGTTGAACATTTAAACAGCAGATCGACATTTGTGTATCACTTTTCTATTCTTCTATTATGCGATTTCTTTTAGTTTTTTTTTTTTTTTTTGTTAGTTGGTAACAACGTCGGACATTAAGCTGGTTATTTTCCAGTGAATAGAAATACTAGTGGTGTTGGTATGGAAGCAAATAGTTTGAAGTGTATTTTGAAAGTAATATTGTTTTGAGGATTTGCGCTCCGGGCTAATTATACAAAACACTAATATTTTTTTTTTAAGCGTTACGGCTGGGGAATAAACTCATTAAGCGTGTGAAATTTGCCCATAAGCAACGTTAACTCCTCGCAGACGCACGTTTTAGTTTTTTTTTTGCCTATTTAGAACAATTTTTTATTTTTAGAAAATCTAACACTTTATATGGGATTAAAGGTTGTACAACATGGTCTGCTCTTAATTTTAAGAACATGTATTGCTTATAGTCAAAACATCACAAAGGACAATCGGAAAAGTATTCCCTCGCCGTGAAGTGAGCTTTAATTAGGTCCTGACAAAGCCACCTAATTTGGCTTATGCCAAATGCTGTTCTTCACCAGATTATGTCTTTTCGCTACCTGAACGATGTTTACATTCTTCTAAGTGGATACCCCTTCGGTGAGCAGAAGTTTCTGCATCGAAATACTTGGTTCCCTTAGTTGATTCGAACAAATGAGGTTTGATAATGAAGACTTCTACTTTGGAGTCTAGCAGAAATTGGGACATTATTTTTCCTTCTTCCGTTACGCCATTGTTAGTTATTTAGGTACTTGAAAAACTAATGGGCGATTCCACCGTCACGGGTTGGACATTTGTACAGAAAAAATTTCCTTTCTTCTTAAAATTTAAGTTTAAAGTACTAAACAATTCTACATTTTGATAAAGCTGCACCTAATTGACTATTATATGAGTTATTACAAAATACGAAAAAAATTACAGCTTACTTTTATATGAAAAAATCTGATTTATTTCTTCTGTCACGGGTGGGTCAAAAAAAGAACCTGCTTTTTGTAGCAGATATATTTTACGGAAACTCCACGAACTTGATGTCTTACAGTAAAACAAAGAACCAGGATCACAAACAAAGCAAAACCTACAAACAAAATTATTGCTTTATTTTTGTCACGGGTAGGACACGTACGAATTTTTATATGGAAAGGAGCTTTTAGTGTGGTCCATATATAAAGATAAGTTATTAAAAAATATAAGAAGCCAAGTAAGGGTTAAATTCACTCCCGTTTTATCTTAGGATGGTGCCTTTTATATAGAAGAAAATGCTTAGCACCGCCACCCAAAAAAAATCATTAAAAATGAACGCTATTTCCTAGCATCTTAAAATTTTCATTTTTAACCACTTAAATTTAATGGACAACAAAACTGCATTCCCAAAAATTCTGAACAAAAAGTTTAAAATTTTTGGGTGTAATTGTTAAAGTTGGTTGAATTTTTATAATTTTTGTAAGAAGTTTGAAATGTAGATTTATGTGGTTCTGGTTAGATNCCGCGTCCACCTCAACAAACAAATAAAGCTTGTCAGCCCTGTAAACGTACCTCTGACAACTGTCCCACCCATAGTTGTCACGGGTGAGACGACAATGCAATTGTGGTAAATATTTGCAATGAATTTCTAACATTATGTAACAAACACGAAACGCAACCTCAACTTATGTAACTAAATATAACAACTTTTAGCTTTCTTTGTCACGGGTGGGACGAGACCAATACTGCTTAATAGTAACTCATAATAGAGATAACGCAGCCACACAATTTAATATATAACACAATTTTATTAAAGAGATGAGGTCTAGTATATATTTTTCTTAACAAACACTTGAATTATGAATCGCAAATTATCGTGCGTCACCCATATGGTGATACATATTTCTCTTACGTAATATATTTTTTTTAACAGGTGGAAACCATCTTATAATTCAGCTAAGAAACAAAGCTTTTCAACACCATTTCAAAAAATCAAAAAATCCCTTCGCGTATTATACATAGATGCTTTGACAAGAAAAATAGTACTAAATTTAATACTTTTTCGCAAAGTGGCCTTCTTTTCTTCCCCTTTCTCACGTGCTTCATAAGCTAACGGATCGTCGAAACGAGCTGTCGACAAACGTTTTTTATGTTTACACTTTCGATTTTCTACAATATTATTGTTGTATTCAAAAAAAGTAAAACAACCATTTACCTCGGAGACTTACGAGTAGTTACTCAATAAACTAGAATGATAGTTTTTTAAATTTGGATCAAACAAATGCAAAATCCAATTTTTATAAATGAGTGCGTATATATACAATATTAGAACTCATGTACCCTTGCAAGCAAGCAATGACTCAAAGACACGCAGTTTGCATTGCAAAGTAAAAAACACATTAAAGACGCGATATATTGTACATTAAGGGCCTGTCAGACGTGGCAATGCAATATATTTCGAAAAAGCCAAGTCAAATTGAGAAATTTCAGAAAGCAGTTGCATGAGCAGTCACACCTTGCATGTAAAGTGTCTTTTGAAAGAGGTTTTTTTTTATTTCCGAAAGACGAATTGTAGATCGCTAGTGCAGCACGAGCTAGTTGAAATATATTTCCGAAATCGATTTGCGCTCTCTCAATTGCAGACACATTTTGCAACATTTATCTCTGAAACTGATTTCCGAAATGTGACAGAAAGGTCTTTCTGGCTGTTCAGACATCAAAAAAAAAATTACTCTTTCTCAATTTGGTAGCGAATCGCGTGGAAAAGTTGGAAATATTGCCACGTCTGTCACGTTCTTTACATTAATTGCCCATGAAGTGTTCACAACTAACATATATAAAAAAACAATTGAAGCATTTTTGCCTTATTTCTTCACGTCTCAATTAGAGGCTCTCTAGTCTTCTTATAAATCAACTAGTCTAGTCTTGTAATTTGTAGACAATTGTCCTCATCTTTCCTGCTTGGATATGGTTTATCAAACCTACATAGCTTTAATTGTATTATATTTATACCCGCTTTAACACTTCATAAATTTGCTGCCTACCTACTTGAGTTTATCAAAATCTCATAATCGCTGCCAGCCCAAACATTTTCAGCTTAATCGTAACTTCTTATCAACGCGAGTTATCTACAACACGTCTGCAAGCCCTCGAATGTCCATCTTTAGAGTAAAGAAAAAACGACAACAAAAATAAAAAAGCCTTCAAAAAAACTCTTTGCTCAACCAAGCATGTCAAAAGCCGATATCAAAGTAAAATATATATGCACTCCACAGGCTTATACGTACGTATACATAAGTACATACCTTTTTGAATGCTATTGCTAACTTTTTTTTTTTTTAATTATAATTTGTTTCTGCCGAAAATGCGCAAATTTTTTTTATGTAGATTTGTATGTGTCCATAATTGGTTCATTGTATTTTATTTTATTATACATTTTAATGCTATCGTTTTTATTTTGCACACTTCTCAACACAAACATTTCTAAGTTCTTGAGAAAAAATCCCACAAAAATTTAATATCCGCGAGAATTCGTCGGCCTTACATACATATGTACATACATACATAAGTGTGTGATAAGCAAAGGAAATAAAAGTAAAAAATAAATTCAAAATAAAGCAAACGAAAACGTGACAAATGCTAAAGAGTGTGAAGCAATAAAAGGTTTAGTAAAATTTGCAGAAAACCGTAGAACCTTGTGTACATACACACATACCAGATGTATGTATATACAAAATTAAGCCCATAAATCTAAGAACATAAACATAAATAATAACAAAACCCAAAATGTATGTATGTCTGTTCAGATGTATGCGTAAACACACGCAGAAAAGTGAAAAGAAGCAAGTAAATAAATTAGCAAAAAAAAAAAAAATGAATTTAGTTAATGCCAAATAGTATTCAACGCGGCAAATAACCCGAAAAGTTAAAAGTTATTCTTGCCTGGCTCAAAACAATGAAGCGTGGCTTGCCGAATCAATAACGACAGCGAATAAATGAAGTTTCGCTAAGCAAAAGTTCCTTTACCTTTTCTGTAGAAATATTTCGCTTAATGATTTTTGAGCTTCTTTTTATTATAATTCTTTATTTTTTTTAGATAAATCATAGACATACATACATATATTATATATATGGATATATACATGCTGTGCATACATACACCAATAACACAGTGCTACAAAAATAAACACGGAATAAGTACACCCGAAACGAAACTTAGTGTAGGTTGTACACAGGGTCGAGTACAACATGAAAATAGGTTTCTTATAGTTCCTGAACCCTCCTTTAAAAAAAAAAAACACTTATCCATTGAACGTGTGTATTAAAAGTAAAGCCTCGGATGACACCCCCTTTTTCTTCTGATGACGACCACGGCAAACGTATAAAGGACTATGATTTAAGGGTATGCACCTGGAATATGCGGATCCTTAATGGGGAAAGCGCCGCTGCCCGGCTGGTTGATGTCCTCGCGAAGACAAAGGCTGACATCACCGCCATCCAAGAAATGCGACGGACGGGGCAAGTCAAGGTAAGCGTCAAGCCTTGCGACATCAACTACAGTTGCCACGTAAAGGAGCGAAAATTCGGTGTTGGATTCTTGATAGCAGCGAGACTGTGTGTCACCGAGTACTGGCGTTCACCCTGGTGGACGAACGTCTAACCACAATCCGATTCAAAGCGAGAATCTTCAACATCTCGCTAATCTGCGTACATACCCCGACAGAAGAGAAGGATGAGGTATCCAAGGACCTCTTCTATGAGCACTTGGAGCGCACGTACGACTGCTGCCCCCGCCACGATATCAAAATCGTGCTTGGCGACTTCAATACCAGGGTGGGCAAGGAAGGGATCTTTGGAACCTCCACGACGAAACGTCCGACAACGATCTGAGGCTGATCGATTTCGCCGGGGCTCGAAACATGGTAGTATGCAGCAATAGGTTCAAGCATAAAAATATTCATCAAGCAACGTGGCTGCCTCCGGATCGAAAAACGAGAAACCAAATGGGCCATGTTGTGATAGACAAGGGTCACGCTTCCAGTGTTTTGGACGTACGTACACTCCGAGGCTCAAACATCGACTCGGACCACTATCTTGTCTTGCCACGAAAATAGATATTTATGACGCCGAAATCCACTCGTATGTAAGCTTTCAAACTAGCGGGAGGCGGTAATTACAAACTTTGTTTCTAATGTATGTACATATGTGAGTGCATACGAATGGTATACGTAAAATAATAATAAATCAATGACTCAATTAAATGCAGGTTTGAAATTTTATTGTCCACATACTCGTAGTACATACTTTAAAAAGGAATTTAAATTTCAAACATGCAACGGACCTTTCATTGCTACATACAAATCATTAAATCAGCGACTTCACAACATCGGCGGTAATGATTTTGGAGGAACAGGTTATTTTTGAATATTTGATGTATCCACCTACATACATACATCCATTAATATGTACATACATACAAGGATGCCCCTCCGAATGTCCGAAATAATTTCGTAGTGCCAACAACGTACGACGCATTTTTAGTGTTGCATATATGTATGTACATACATACATACATACATAATGCCGCGCACACTTTTTGCAAACTTGCCAAAAATGTATCAACATCCCTTTTCTTATTATTTGGCCATTTTTAAGAGGTTTCGGTTCATTGTATTTAGTACTTTGTCTACCCTTGAAATTCTTTGGAGTTGTATTTGCACATAGGTGATTAGGACAAGCGATAGGTATCTCGAAAATGCGTCTTTGTTTTATGATGTAGATTTATCTATAAACAGCACAAATAATATAGAAAACGAAAAGAAACTAAGTCAAAGCGCGAATGCCATCTTTGCCTCTTTTATATTCGTTATACATAGTATGTAAGTTTATGTTATCTGTGCATTTGTATTAGGGTGCCCATCGATTTTTTTTTTGAATTTCATGACCCTACCCCCTAATTTTCTTCCTTTTTATCATTTTTAAAAATCATTTTGAGGTCGCGACTTGTCATTTTAGGTCAGAAAATACGGTTTTGTAGATTTATCAGATTTTTGAATGACTATTTTTCAGAGAAGAGAAATTATATTTTAAAATGATGTACAATAATCTATTGTCAGACTTGGATTGTTGGGAGTTTTCATCGGGCAACTAAAAAGAAAAACATTTTTTCTTAATATTTTATATTTTGACCATCACTAATTTCCACAATTTAAAAATATTTAGTACTGTCTGAAACTAAATTTATTTTCAAATAAATTAATACCTCACTTACCTCGATACGGGTACTTAAGCGAAGATAATTACTGATGTAGTTTTTTTACCGAAGGTGTGTAGCGCTGCTACTGAATTTCAAAATACGTAAATATTTAAAGGAATTTTAAAAGAGCACTTAAAAGGGGAAAATTATAAGTAAAATTGTAAATGGGGCACGAAAAGTACTTGAGGTACTTAATAAAGGGATTTTCTTCAGATTATATTAAAAAATTCACGGCGTCAAAAAATGTTGGTTACTTAACCGGGTTAGGTACTTAAGAGGGGGGGTACTTAAGCGGGTTTCACTGTGTGTATGATAGTAATAGGAGTGGAAAATCGACCCAGCTCAGCAGCCAGTTCGAAAACCCCTGCCTCAGAAAACTTTTCAAGAACACCCTATTTCGGAATTGGGTTGAAGACCGCCCTATTTTAGAAATTGATCGTAAACGCCCTATCTCAGAATTTGGTTTAAAAACGCCCTATCTCAATTGGAAATATATTGAAATAGGGCGTTTTCGAACTGGCTGCCGAGATAGGTCGACCTTCCATCAGGTGTCGATATGTAAATGTATTCGTCAATTGAACTAAATGAACTATACGAACTAAATAACTAGTTCATTAAGGAGAACGAATTACAATTGAACGATTCACGCAAAAGAACTAAAGCACCCAGCACTAGTGTGTATATACTGGACGTTCAGATTTTTTGAGCAGTGTGGCTAAGGAGGTCATCAATATTTATTAAAAATTTATATATACAATGGCTCTTAAGCAAAAATTTTTGTTTTCCATACAATTTTATGAAAATGGGCGTGGCACTGCCTACTTATATGATATAAGCGTATCTCAAAAACTACTTGACTGAGCTCGTCCAAATTTTTGTATACACATTGTGCTTTGCCTCCACTTAAGCACCATCTTGAATATCTTTGAAATTGCTGTTCACCAACATAACGGCAATTTCAAAAAACTCAAAGCTAGCTACTTATATTTTAGGGGGAGGGAGGTTTTGATTCTGTCACCGCTCTCAATTTCCGTATGGCCGTAACCTAAGAATATAAAATCTACAGTTTCTTAAGTTTCTTGCGGTAAATTAAGTTTTAACTAACCGCCAACACAGTTTCTCATATAGCAGGGTGGCCAAATATCAACTTAAATTAAGTTAAGTTAATACAGTCTAGTCTAACTGCGCTTTAAAAGTGATTTTCTATTTATCAACAAAAAATTTTTTCCTAAAAAACTGCTTGTATGTTTTTTTCCATTTACTCCTGGTTTTCTTTTTCTTTGAAATTAAATAAAAACTTGTAATAAAAATAGAATTAGGTACATATGTATGTATGTATATATGTACATATTATAGGTCGGCCACGGGCAATATCAAGTATTACATGTAAACAAAACAAATACATATATATAAATAAGTAAAATATGTAAATACATACATTCATATAAGATGAAAGCTTGAGTTTCCACAACATTGTGCAAAAGTGCGCAAGCGTCGATTTTTGTGCAAATACAGAGATATGTACATAAAAACTAAGGTGTGCGATGTGTTTCAATTTATTGATTTCATTTTTAACTTTTATTTAAAAACTAAAAGTACTCGGTAAACTGCGTACGACCTAATATTGACTTCATTGTAGTTATTCATAGGCGGTTATGAATTTCAATCAACCACCTTCTAACTCCAATTCAGACTTCCAGCAACTGGCCTTGAAAATTTATTGATGGTTAATGCGTAGTGCAGACACACGAGAAATGGCAGCCGTTTGAACCTGAATGGTTAGTCCGAGATTCTCGAAACCAAAACATTTTCCCATTTCCCTGCTTCGGAAACCGGCTGTAAAATCTAGAAATTATAAAGAAATTAAATTTAAAAAAATAATAATGTGTAATAAAAATAAATAAAATATAAAAAATGAATTATTTAAAAAATAAAATAAGCTTCTTAAACCTAGATGAATAAGATCCAGAAATTATAAAGAAATTAAATTTAAAAAATAATAATGTGTAATAAAAAAAATAAAATATAAAAAATAATAATGTGTAATAAAAATATAAAAAATAAATTAAAAAATAAAATAAGCTTCTAAAACCTAGACAAAATTAATATATATTTTTTCTTTTTTGAAGCAATAAACATTTAAATTCCAAAAAAAATGTTAAAATAATTTCTTATGATTCAACCAGCCTAGTGCGCAAAGTTTCGGAAGAAGCCGCGGTTTTATATGAGTTTTAGTTACATATACATACATATGTACTTACATATGTACATGGCTGTGAGTGTGCCAACACGGCTCCTCTTCAGTGTGACCGTCTGACTGTATATCGGCGTATTTTGATGTATGTATGTATGTCGGTTTACACATAGCGCGCATGTTCCACAAAAGTGTATTAAGTCAAAATTTTTACTTATCTGGAAAACGCAAAACCAAATGGCCGCCTAATGTATTATAAAGAAATAGTTGACTCTTTTTTTAACAAAACATTGCCTCCGCCTTTTTCGAAAGCTAAATACAATCAGTGCTGCCAACGTAGCTATGCCGTATTGAGGATAAGAAAGTGCCAAAATGTGCCAAATAAAAAAAAATAAAAGTGCTATTCTTCTTAATTCTTGCCAATTAAAATTATAAAATTTTAGTTTAGAAAAAAAAGTAAACGCAAATGATTTTACAAAAATGTATTCAAATATTACTATTTTTCTAAATCTCCATTTTGGCAGCCCTAAATACATTACCACACATGTGAACAGTGAAAATTTTAATTAACTATCAAATTTTGAGTTATTGCCTTTCTGAAAAACGTGTGCGGCATGTACACATGTACATATGTAAGTATTTTTGACTACTTAGTCAATATTAACGACTGTGCGCAAGAAGATAAGTATGTATGTTTATACATATGTACCTAAAAATGTATGTATGTAATCGGAATTAATAATGTAGTAAATTTGTGCGTGCGTTTATGTACCACTTCGGGTTTGTTGTTGGTTCATTGGCCGCCAAAATTTTTGAAGGCCAAAATAATTCACAATTTTCGAAGTGTCCCAACTAGAGATGGGCGCGGGATATCGGTATCCGCGGTACTTTAAAAATTTTGCGGACGGGACGGGAAAAACTTTTTTAACAAAGTTGAATTAAATAAGTTATTTTTTATGTTTTACAGAGACGAAAATGCACAGCAAAGCAAAAAAAATAATCGGATGACGCTAGATCTTTCATTTTGTCCATGTTCATAGATTTCGGGACACACGGAACCCGCTTTACAATGCTGAAAAAAGTCAGGATGGGCGGGTTCGGGACTTCAAAATTTAATTCCAGCATGGGCGGCGGGATCGGGATTGAATATTTTAGACCCGTGCTCATCTCTAGTCCTAACTACATACATTACCGCCATCGGCGCTACACGTGACGACGACAACGGCGATGTTAGCAGCAGCAGCGTCGAAGAATCACTGGGGTTGTGCTTTTTTGGCGAGAATTCCTTTGTACATATATATGTTTGTATATATGTATATATTTGTATATCCAAGCATAAAAGCATAAACCAAATTTTAGCATTAGCTTGTGGTTTGATACATAAATTCTTACGTAAGTATGAATATGTGTATGAATAAGTGGCTGCCCTGCAGAATAAAAAATTATCAATTGATAAAACTTAACGACCCATCTCGGCAGCCGGTTTGAAAACGCCCTATCTGAGAAAACTTATCAAGAACGCCCTTCTTCAGAATTTGATTGAAGAACGCCATATTTTGGAATTTTATTGAAAAACATCCTATCTCATAACTTGGTTGAAGAACGCCTGATATCAGAATTCGGCTCAAAAACACCCTATCTCAGCTGAAAATACATTGAAACTTGCTGAGTTTGGGCATTTTTCAATCAAGTTCTCAAATAGGGCATTCGTCGAACAAATTCTGAAGTAGGACGTTCTTGAAAAGGTTTTTTGAGATAGGACGTTTTCGAACTGGCTGCCGAGATAGGTCGATCTCCCACTCAGGTATCGATATGTTATTTGAAGTTAGCTACAAAAAAAAATAACTTAAAAACTAGTTGAAAAGGAATGCTGCAGTAATGCAGTAATGCAGACGTAATCGGGTAATTGTGTTCTTTAAACAAGTTTCTATTTAAATATTCTCATAAAAATTTTACTTTGAATACACTTTCTTTGTGCACTTCACAAATATATGTATGTAGTTAGCTTTCTTCTAAGAAAATAATAGTGATAATAGTGACTTTTATTTGCTTCCTAATCAATTTCAAGTAACTTATAGTTTAGATACATTTCCCGCAGGGTGGGCACAGGTATGTAAATATGTTTGCGCCTAATGTACATAGTTATGTACATATGTATGTATGTATTTATGTTCTTGCAAAGGTATTCAAGTTACAAATCTTTCCCAACTCTGAAGTTATTTTTGGTCGGTTTTGTTTATGTTGTTCTTTGTTTTTGTCTTCTTCCTTATAAGCTATGCTTAATTGTCTACTTAATTGTTTATTGTTATCTCTTCTGCGTGCTATATGTGTATTTTGTAGTAATTTTGCTTTTATACAAATGTATGTAATTGCCATGCTTGAGTAGTTTCAGCTAACTTTTCTTCAGCGGCAATTGTCTTCTATTGGTCTAGAACAGCTATGGACGGATAGAGAGCAGACGCTTGTGGTTTTTCTTATATATGCACATGTACATAGCATAGCATTAACTAAACTCTTTGCACGGTTTTCAACGTTTTCAAGAAATTCGACTTTAAGTCAATTTGAACTCTATAATTTTTTACAATTTTCCCCAGAAACACGCGCGCTACGCTGCGTATACGCAACCTAGCGCAATAGATATGTACCTACTTGTAAGCAGGGATAAATATGAACCGGATGAAAAAATTTGGTCGGTTCGGTTCAGCGGGTGGAGCATCTTTGGATTGATTCGTCTAAATGGAGTTTTTTGTCTTTGCACAGGAGTTTCGGTTCAGTTCAACAGCTCGGTAATTAATAAAAAAACAAAAACTGTGTACATTTGTGATACTTTTATTCAGTAAAAATCCCAAATAATACATAAAAATATATAATTTATGTCCTGAACTATACGTAGTAAAAAAATTTTAGACAACAGAAAAAAATCAAAAAATGGGAAAAAGTAAAAAGAAAAAAGATTTGTCAGTAAAAAGTTGTTCGGTTTTCGGTTCGGATAAGCGATTTGTGAAAAATTTCGGTTCCGTTTAGTGGTTCATTTACTTAGAAGAAGAAATCGGTTAATCCGGTTCAAAAACCGGTCCCGTTTAAAACCAGTTCACGTCCCTGCCTGTAAGTACAAAATATGTATATGTAAGCCCATGCATACCTACCTCATATGCGGTAAGTAGCATTCACACCTTTCGGCAGCAAATATTTATAAAAAGTCTTTGATTGTCCAATTTAAGTCGAAGTATTTGTTAAAAAAAAGTTTGCTACACATTTAGTCACAAAATCTATGAAGCAATTCGTTATGGTTGCTCTTAGAGCTTTTTGTATGTTTAATTTTTTAGTGCGTTATATATTGTTACCTTAATATAGAAAGGCCCTATCTCAAATCGTCGCTGAAATACAAAAAGCTGTAACTAAGTAAAAATCCAAATTTCCGTTTTGATTGATTATTATGTATTTCATAGAATTACATATAAGTCGCCACATGATTTTAAGCAATAAAAAATTTTAATCAGTTACAGTTTTTTTTTGCATTTCAGCTACTTTATGAGTTAGGGCCTTTCTATATTATGGTAACGATATGTAATTTCAATATGCCGAATAAATGCTGAACAATTGTCTAAATAGTCGATTTGTCACACTTTTTTCAATCTATTCATGTTGAGCACCCAATCAATTTAACCAACAGCATTGCATATACAGTGGCGAATATATAAATTGGGACATGTTAGCATTATTTGGCTATATCCCTTTCGATTACTTAATTTTTATTGTTTTTTTATGAAAGCGTAGCTCTCTCCATCTAACAAAACTCATGTATGTAAAAATTTCAAACTTTGTACAAGAGTGAGTAAAACTCATCAAACTTTTGAGATTTTTAATTAGTTTTTTAGAAATCTTCTGAGTATGCAGTTTTATAACCCATTTCATTTTAGTGTAATGAAGTGTAAGCCTGAAATATTTTTTATAAATGTTCTACAAAGTTTGAAATTTTGATTTGCATGATTTTTTTGTAAATAGTAAGCTATAGTTTCATAAAAAATAATAAAAAAATTCAAACAAAAAGAGTAATCACAACTTTCTAAAATTTCTTTTTTCCCTATTTACATGCTCGCCACCGTACATAAAATGTTACCAAGATGTCCAATTAACAATTCTTAATTATTTGTATTGTTCATATTGCTTCATTTGCAACAATTTCTGGTAATTCGAGACATATGTTGCTATTCAAGTGATCAGAAGTGTGTAAGTGTTTATAAACTCCATACATATATGTAGTATGTACGAACATACATACATAAGCCCACTGTTCGATTGGAGTGCGTTCACCTGCTTTAATTCTCATCAATTTGCTCAGTCACGCGCAAGTGACTATTTCAATAGCCAAATAAGTACATACATATATACATACATAAGTGCCTTTCGAAGTAAACGTGTGCGTATTTGTATGCATATGTGAAAGGCTCAATTAGTAGCGATACCTTTCTACATACATAGATACATATATGTATCAACCTAACTAACAACGGCTGTGTAAATAAATAGTTCTTAAATTTAGTTATCTATTATAAAAGGTGCAAAATTGGAGAGGGTACGCAAGTCTTTTACTTGCTAGAATATACGCAACATATATGCGAACGCCAAGCTCAAATATTGCTGCGTCCCGAGTCGGGTGAGAAGATACATATATATGTACATAGTTAATAATAATAATAGATTGGCGCTTACACATATGTTAGTGTTTGGCCGAGCTTCTCCTCCGCTTTGTGTGACAACATCAAGGCGCACGCCACAAATCGGAGGAGAAGCTCGGCCAATGTACGTAGTTACATAGGTATAAATAGAGTAAGCACACTGTGACCAGTAGATCAATTGTGCCCTCAGCTCATCACAATACTACATCTAGCCCTGAAGTCTCCATACATTTTAGAGTAGATCCCGCTGGTGAGGAGTGTATGTGCTCTTCTCTTCGACATATATATCCTATGCGCCTCACCCTTCTCCATCCAACGGCCTCACATTCCATGATGAGGTGCAATGATGCCTTTTCGGCAGAGTCACAAAAGCGATATAGATCGCTTGACCAGATCCTTACCTTATATAAGTAACCTCTGTACCTTTGTGATTTATATCCCCCTAGTAGGCTCTGTATGAGATTTACAACGATATAGACATTGTGCAGCGAATGAAAATTCAGCGGCTCCGCTGGCTTGGCCATGTCGTTCGAATGGACAGAAACGCTCCTGCTCTGAAAATATTCAACGCGGGCCGCGATGCTGGTAACAGAGGAAGGAAGACCAGGTGGAGAAGGACTTGGCTTCACTTGGCATTTCCAATTGGCGTCAGTTAGCGTAGAAGAGAAATGACTGGCGTGCTGTTTTGGACTCGGCCAAAATCGCTTAGGCGGTTACAGCGCCAATAAATAAGAGGAGTAGGCTCTTAACCAGACGAAGACCAATGGTATTTCGTCAATGCAGTTTCCTCAGTTTTGTATTTTCTTTTATGAGCGCTTCTTTTATCGACTTAGGACCTATAAAAAGGTAGGTCTCGGATCCTATTGGGGTCAATACAGCAGCCATTCTGGCTAACTGATCGGCTTCCTCATTTCCTTCGAGTTCCTTGTGCGATAGAACTTATATAAGTTGGATAGCATTTTTCTCAGCACAGACATTCAGCGCACTCTAGAACCAACGAGAATTTGACCTCGAATGATGAGAGAGGCAGAAGTGCCACCTAACTATCGCTTACCATATGCATTCTCTCACTTCGCTAAATCCTATGAAGTTTAATCTCTGCGCATAGACTAATGGCATAAACTTCTGCTTGGAAGATGCTTGTGAAGGCTCCCAAGGGTGCTGATCGCTTTAGTCTGGCGCCGCTAGACACTCAAAAGAATAGCAATGGAACGTGTATCGACAAATCTTTGCCAGTGCGGTACAGTCGTCTGCCTGCCTACTCTAATAACGTGCGTTCTCATCAGGCAGGGCTCGGTAAAAACGTGCCGATAACGTGCCGGAGCAGTAAGCGGAAGCGAAACTTCAGCCAGATTTTGATTCCCATGCTGCACGTATGCTCTGGAGATCATTTTAAATTTGTACGTTCGATAAAGTTATTTTACAGCCAGAGGGTTCAAGAATACATATAGTGGAATAACCACATTACGAAGGATATTGATCCCAGACAATGAGGGTGCTTTTCTCGTCATTTAATTTTCTAGCCAGCTTCTTTAGAAAATGTCTACATACATGCTGTAACTATCTTTAAAGCCTCTTGAGGGAATATGTGAAATTCGCGCACCTAAATTTCGCAGGAAGATCCCCCAACATTCTAGGGTGTACGAACCTCGTATCTTTTCATTTCATCAACGCATTTAATGCAATTGCATTACAACTTGTCCTTGGTTTCTTTATAAGTCCACAGGTAGAAAGTAAAGCAAGATAACTAGCGTCTCTATCTAGAAATACGCCTGGTGCGAATTCGTTGAAGGCCTTTGCTTTTTCAATGGTGCTAACGACACTATACAAAGCTGGCTTTCCGATAGGAAATAGGGCGTACTTAAAATTATTTTTTTTGGCTGCCGAGATAGGACGATCTTCCACTCAGCAGTCGATATGCATATTTACCTATTCCTTTAGAAGAACTTACACGCATATCACGGACGTTAATTTACGTCGCAATAAATTAAAGCCAACAAACTGTTGAGTGCCTAATTATTTGGTAATACACTTCAGAAAAGAGTTCAAACTACTGCCCAAACAGTCGAATGCTGACAATACAAAAATGTTTTTTTATACAAAAAGAGCTACGAGGCAGACATAGAAACGACCACAACAATAAAAGCCGAAAATGAAAGCTAAGCAAATAAAAGCAATAATAGCAATAACACACTTTTTATGGCAATCGCAAAATACTTAAAAAGTCGCACTTCAACTTAACAGAACAAAATTACGCATTAGCTTTGAGAAACTACATATGTACATACTATGTATGTATACCTATACAAAATATTTATCTATAACCGCTTATACATATTTATGTATGTTATATGTATGTATATTTGCTAACAATTCTTCTACAAAACCGGCAATACAACCTGTAATGGCAAGAATGTCTTTAGATAAAAATTTGATTATAATACCAACAACACTTTGGCCAGCTAGTATTCTCGATGACAAATACGTAACAAGTTCGTGGCAAAACTTGAAGAGGCAGCATAAGATTTAAATTGGAAGCAAAGAAAATAAAAGCTTATACTTACTACAAAGTCAAGGAACAACGGCTACGATGCCAAAGCGCTAACCTTAACCGAATTGCGATTTTTTTTTTAGTAGAAGCGTAGTTCTGTATTAAGTGTCTGTGATATATACACTGAGAGAAAAAAAAATTGGAATATAAAAATGTGCTAAATTTAAAGAAAATACGCATATGCAAAAGCACCAACTCAAATTTTAGTATACAAATTTTTGGATTTAGTATGGAAATATTCAATTCAAATACGTATATATTAAAATTAAACGTTTCGCACTTCACGGATGCTTTTTCATAATTAACAACATAACATAACAACATAACAAAAAGAAAATGCATTTCAATGCTGCTTGCAATAGGATTTGAACCCTGACCCTCTGAAAATTAACAAATTATGGCAAGCATAGTATTTGCGCACTCAGCTACAGCCAGACAGAGATGTGCTTTCAAATGTTGAGTTTGAATCAACACCGCAGCATACGAACATATTAAAACTATAAACCGTGCGACAAAAACAAAAAAATTCCAAAACACACGAAACAATCAATATACTCACGAAACAATGGGCCAAATATAGTCAAGCTTTTCACTCTGACGTGAGGATTTTTTAAAGGACTTTGAGATTTTAATGATATGATTAATTCAAAAAATTATTTAAATAAATTACTGGAATGTACAATAACAATGTGAGTACCAAATGAAAGGGAAAATTCCTTAGAATTGAAAAATATTAAAGTGTTTTGGTTTACAAGGACAAATAATTATTGAAAGTGCGCTTTTAATTGATTTTATTTTCTTATGTTAATAAAGTTAAGAGGACGAAATTCGAGGATGTGGTCGTTAGGGCTTAATATATAATTTTTTCAAAAGTAAATATTGAAAATTTTCAAGGATATTCAAGGATAAAATTTTAAATAGAAAGTTTCCGTACCTATTTGTCCTCATGCACCAAAAAATGATATATTTTTTAATTCTGTAGGATTTTCTATTTTTTAATTTACCCACATTTCTACATTGTACTAAAACTTATTAATAATTTTTTGAATTAATCATATTTTTGAAATTTCAAAGTCCTTTAAAAACTCCTGACGTTAGAGTGAAAAATTAAAAAGCAGTTTCACCTTATTTTGCCCATATTTTCGCGTGTATTTGTGTTTGTGTAAAATTTACTGTTGCACGGCGTGTCTAATCAAATAAAAACACTGTAATTTTTACAATGCGTTATTTCCCTCAGTGAATTCATAACATTTTTCTTAATATTACAACGCGTTTTTTCTTTCAGTGTAGGTTCTTGTTTAGCAAGTATACGCACACAAAAAACCATACATATATACACATTTATATGTTGATGTCCGCTGAGCTTAATAAGACCGTGGTAAAATTCGAAGGTAAGCGCGATCATGAACTTGAACTTCACTTGTCGGGCTAGCAACAGACATAAAAAGTTACAGTAAGCGTTAGTGATAATCGTACAGTAAAGATTTTTCCGTTTTTTGGAAATATTTTGTTTATAAATCTAGCAACTTCAATTTATTATATTATAAAATTGGATACCTAAAATAATTCTAAATATCCTTATTAAAAAGTGTGAAATGAAAGTCTGATGAAATTTAAATTTTGTTTAACTGTTACAAAGTTAAAAACTTCGAGTTTTATAGATTTTTTTTTTGTAGTGTGGGCTATATTTTTATTAAAAAATAATAAAATTTAAATAAAACAAAAATTTAAAAAAATTTTTAAAAATGTACTGTGCGCTTTTCACTGACACTTACTGTACGGCTATGAGTGCTTTGCTAACTGATTAAAAGAGTTGATGTAAGTAGATATGTATAGAGATAAGTAAGCTTAACTTTACAAAAGTCAGGCCGTATATTCAGCCTTATAGCCAACTTCATGTGAATAAATCACTCCCATAATTTAACATGCAAAGCAAAAACAATTTGGGTTTTTGTTTTGCTTTATAACTTTTGGGAATATTGGTTCACGTGAAATTCGCGATAGTGCCGATTGCCTTAAGTTACATACGCTTAATCAAATTCTGCTTTATAATAAAACTTTTTTGAAGTGAAACTTCTTTAGCGCCGGTTGGTTGGTTGGGAGTAAAGGTGCCCACACTCACCGACGTATACGTATGCCGTGTCTGTCTGACGTAGCAACATATAAAATTTACTGTTCATAGAGAGAGAGGGAAGCACGCGTAACCGTCGCACGTACACGGTGGTGAGTTTTCGTTTACATGGCGCTCTCATAAGTTTGATCGTTAACGTACGTTTACGTCATTTGGCAAATTTAACGGAAATTGCACACGGAAATGGTGTGGGCTGAAACAAGTACTTCTTGAGTGTATGCACATGGTATTAATTTAACAAAAATTTGCAATTAAAAGGTTAAATAATAACACTTAGAAAAAAGACCAATACAAGAATGAAAGTAAAGGTGAGCACTTACATAGATAAAGAAAAGGATAAAGGCTAAGGTTCAAATCAAAACAAAAACAAAGATGCGTAAGGATAATGGCTAAAATGAAGGTAAATTTAAACACTTTACTTATGTATGGACAGAGATGAAGGGGAATATGTAGACGAAGAAAATGATAAACATTAAAGTAAAAACAAAGATAAATATAAAGGAAAAGATGAGAATGAGGATACCGATAAAAGTATAGATGAAGATAGAGGAAGAAAGGTTAAAATAAAGGTAATTATACAGAAAAGGATATAGATAGTGACACAGAGACTCAATCTGGGAACTATTTCTGGATTATAAAGATTTTCGCTATAAATATTTTTACCGATTTTATAATCGAATTTTTTATAGATTTTGTTATGGATATGTTCGGAACTTATCGATATAATAATCGATATTTTTATCGCTCTTGTTATAGAAGTTTTTATCGATATTTTTATAGATTTTGTTACCGATATTTTTATCGATATTGTTATCGATTTTGCTATCGATTCTTTATCGATATTTTTATCGATTTTGTTATCGAATTGTTATCGATTTTGTTATAAATATTTTTTATCGATTTTGTTATCGATATTTGTATCGATTTCGTTATCGATATTTTTGTCGATTTCGTCATCGATATTTTTTATAGCATTTGTTATCGATATTTTTGTCGATATTGTTATCGATATTATTATCGATTTTCTCTTCGATTTTGTATCAATACTCAAAAAAAAAACGTAGCAGCTATATTCCCTCGCAAAGGAAATGCTATTAAAAGGTAACATAAAAAAGGTCGAACTTACGAGTCCCTTACTTATGGGGCATATATGAATGTATATTCATAACCAAAATAAACTAGCTTATCTAAATTAAACTAGTTTGATATCAAACGAAAGAGGACTAAAATAGCTTTAAAACTGAAATGTTTAAACGAGGAAAGACAGCGGAAAGCCAGCTATTGAAAAATATTTCAAAAAAATTTTGTTATTTAATTTCCACAGAATAAAACTTGTGTCAGGCATATGAATTTCTTTTGTACTAAATTAAAAAAAAATAGATAAATGAAAGGCGCAACCTTCGTTATTTCTTTTTAAAAGCTATTTCAGTCCTCTTTCATTTGATACCGAGTTTGTTTAATTTGGTTGTTTACTATCCGGAAAGGACTTTTATTTCGGACTTAAAAAATATCTGGCCAAGTTTAACTCTTGGAAAAGAAAATAACTGCTATTTCTGGTCCCTGCTCTAAAGTTAGAGGCAGGTTTTTGACATAAGTTTTTATGGAATATCTGTCAAAAAAGCAGCAACTCACTTTGCAGTCGACTTTAAGTCGACTATGAACACGGCCCTATTTAAAGTTTACGACATACAGCAATACTACACTAACGATACCAATTAGTTAAGCAAGTAGAATCTTTCTTTTTTTATAAAAAGAAATACATGCTATTTTGCACACAGTTTTTGTAACTCTGCCATTCACTTTCCTTCCTTGGTTTCCCATTGAACGCACACATTTATATGTAGATAGTTTTGCGTCCGGGTCATATAATTGTTCAATGTTTATATTTTTACTTTGTTTACAAACATTACTTTTGTTTATTTTTCTTTCTTGTACGCAAATACATGCTTATTAACATACATACAGACATTTGGATGTATAATACTCTGAAGAGGAAATTAGCAAAGTTTAGAAGGTTTTTATGTGCATTAAGATTGTATATACATACACATATACTTGTAAGAATCTCCTTGCGCAGCTTTTTTCCCATGGCATCCCATATCCACGCATAAGTCCGTACATTTTAACATACATACATATGTACATATCTTTTCAGGTGTGAAAAACTAAGCCAACGCACATTTATTTTAGTCTATTACCAACTAACACGCTGATGAAGAGGCAATTTGTTAGTCTTGGTTAGAAGCTTATGCAGTTAGATTCGCAGCATTCGCCTTCGAGGAGGGTTATCTATCTAACTCTTTTCCTTGTCCCAAGATTAGAACTAAAAATCCGTGACCAAAGAACCTTGAAAGACAAAGAGCTTGAGCTGCCACGAGAGGCCCGCCTAACTCAGGCACACCTAAGGTCCGGACACTGTAGCAGGCTGAATCCATAATTATTCAGACTAACAAACAAACAGTTGCGAGTAAAATAATAGCATTAAAATTAAAAATAATGCTGCTGGTAACTTAAGTTTATTTATTTATTGTTAATAATTTTTATTCAAAATATGTGTCGGTATGTATCAAAAGCCGTATAAATAAAAGCGTCAAAGCTTGCACAAAGTTCACAAAAATTCATTAAACAAAAAAAAAAGGTTCATCAAAATTTCGATTTTTTAAATTAGATTTCTTAGANGATTTTTTAAATTAGATTTCTTAGAAAGATAGTTCCAGTCCGAATTTCATTAAGAATATTTAAAGTAACTAAAGGCTAGAATAAAAAGCAACGAAGCAAGACCTAAGCTTCCGGGTTTAGGACATAAAATGAAATGCTAAATCTACCCTAACCTGGTCATACTGATCATTATGTGTAATATGCAGTGTTGCCAGAACTTTTTGGGCCGACCGGCTAGATTGGCAAA
>NW_016163623.1:0-35559 GCF_001687245.7 Rhagoletis zephyria | reverse complement strand
CCTCCCACACAGGCCACCACCCAGTCCCGAGCTTATCCGCTCAAAGCTTCCTGCAACATTATTTCGCTGCACTGTATTTCTCCAGTGAACTTTTCTACACTTCGCTGGTTGTTGTCTGCGTAGGTCTCTATAGGTTAAATGGATTTGAAATAAGCAAACACTGAGATTAAAAAAAAAAATAAAAATAATTAAAATCAACCTAAACTATTCTGCTGGGAAAAACATTGTCGCAGGACTCACACATATAATCAAACATGCATGTACTTGTACAAATAACTAACAAAACTTTAAAAATAGTGAAACTTTTAAAATGTGTAACTTTTAACAACATATTTTGGCCATGGTAGAAAAAATCGTTGATAGTCGGTAAACAGCACGACTAACTTTTTTCGAGCTTTTAATTTTGTTTTTCCACGATAATTTAATACGTATTATAAACATTGTTCGCTTGTGCACACTGTATTTATTCTATGTAAGTGAGAAAGTGTTATAATTTACAAAAGCTGAGCCAAATTTGTATGCTTTTAAAAATGGCATGTTACATATCGAGGACTTTTATGCACTTTTCACAAAAATGAGTTTCTTATATAAAAATCCACCTAAGACTTAACTGTCATCGGTGATATTAATGCTGACCTTGCATAACGCATAATAGGGAGGTCCTTGACATTACATGTGTCAATGAGCAGGGGGCAGAACTCTTGAATGACTGGAGAGTCTCAAAAGACAACTCCTTTTCAGATCACATGTACGTCGTTTATAACCTATACGTACCAGTAAGAAAACAACAAGCGGTCTTAAACCGCAGAAAAACAAGTTGGAAAAAATTTGAAACAATATTTTCTAATAATATTTCCGACCTCACAAATCAAATAAACTCGGAACATCAACTTGATAACGTCGTAGACGATATAACTAAAGCATTTCATCGTGCAGCAAAATTAGCCTGCCCAANTAATGAAGCTAAGAGATCCAACTCTTGGAGTGAATTTAAAGACTGGCAACGCCGATTTAAGTAGGCAATAAGAGACGCTTCCTCCTCATGGAGGAACTTCTGTCAGAAGATAGAAAGTACTTCGGAGGCCAGCAGACTGCGCAAAATACTATCTATGAGTCCCAGCAATATTAGCTGTCTCATCAAGGAGGATGGTGATTGGACAACTAGCAGCGAAGAAACTCTAGAGCTTCTTGTACAGACGCACTTTCCGGGTTGCCTCCACAGTAGAGTCACAAATACCCGAATCATAGGCAACCATGATGACATTCCAGCGAATATCATAACCGAGGAGAACATAAAGCGTGCTATTAGCAGCTTCCAACCGTTTAAATCTCCGGGACCAGATGGCATTATTCCCGCTGACCTACAGCATACAGCAGGAATGATTGCACCCATACTCGTACCAGTCTTTGAAGCAGTGTTACGAATGAATTATATATCCCACAAATGGGAGGAGGTAAGAGTAGTTTTCATTCCCAAGGCAGGGAAAACTACACACACGAGACCAAAAGACTTCAGACCAATTAGTCTGTCGTCTTTCCTGTTGAAATCTCTAGAGAGACTAATAGATGGGCACATTACAGACAAGGTGGGCAGCAAACTTGCGGCAGCCCAGCATGCCTACAACAAAGGGAGATCAGTCGAAACAGCACTCCATTCTTTAGTGCACACAATTGAAAGATCACTTTATTACAAAGAATACACCCTCGCGGCCTTCCTGGACATCGAGGGTGCTTTCAACAATGTATCTCCTGCAGCGATTATCTCATCTCTGATAAATCTGGGAGTAAGCAATTCACTAACCTCATTTATTGAACGAATGTTAATCGGCCGAGAAATAAGCGCAGGATTAGGTGAATCAGTAATAAAAAGGTTCCCCGTCAGGGGTACACCCCAGGGGGGAGTAATATCACCGCTCCTGTGGAACATAGCAGTAGGCAGCCTTCTTTGGGAACTTGAAGACATTGGCGGTCAGATAATTGCATACGACGACGATATTGTAATAGCTATCTCGGGTAAACATCTCTCAACATTGACAGATCTGATCCAAAGATCCCTCAACAAACTATCCCTGTGGTGTAACAGGCGAGGACTGGGAGTGAATCCTGAAAAAACAGACCTTGTGCTGTTCACCAGGAAGCACAAGATACCTGATCTCGGGAACATAACTCTAGAGGGCAACACCCTCGCAATAAAGGAAGAGACCAAATATCTAGGTCTCATAGTAGATAGGAAACTAAACTGGGGGCCCAACGTTGCCGGTAGAGTGCGCAAAACAACAGTGGCACTATATTCCTGCAGCAGAGCAATAGGGAAAAAATGGGGGATGGAACCCAAAATAATACACTGGCTATACACGGCGGTGGTTAGGCCAATTCTCTATCACGGTATAGTGGTATGGTGGAACGCCCTTGGGAAAGGGGTAAACTTCAAAAAAATGGACAAGGTTCAAAGGCTTGCGTCCACACTCATAACTGGTGCGATGAGAACAACACCATCCAAGGCACTGTATGCCCTACTGAATTTTCTTCCGGTGGACCTACATGCCAAACAAGTCGCAAGTGGCGCGGCAATTCGAATGAATATTCTAAATAAGTGGTCAAATACCAGTTATGGTCACGGTAGAATATTAACGGAAGTTCCGGGGCTACCCGGATTGGTGGACTATGCACTTCCGGAACCTGCACCCGCTACAGCGTTCGCGACCCTCCTACCCTCAACGGAAGAGTGGAATCATGACGTTGTAAGTAGTGGAGAGTCCATCCATGTATACACAGATGCCTCAAAGCTCGAGGGTAGGGTTGGAGGAGGTGTATATTCCCATCACCTGGGAATCTCCCTCAGCTTTCGTCTCCCGGACCACTGTAGCGTTTTTCAGGCTGAACTGATGGCAATCGACAGGGCCACGAAACTGGTAAAGTGTGATATGATACCCCAAGTTGATATCTACATCTTCACTGACAGCCAGGCGGCAATAAAGTCCCTCACGAAGCAGTCGACAACCTCCATGGTAGCCATTAAATGCCGCTCATCTCTTAACGAGATGGCTGAGTCATTTCGCCCAAAGGTAATATGGGTTCCGGGACACTGCGGCATAGAGGGGAATTGTAAGGCCGACGAACTGGCGCGACTTGGCACGAAACTTCCTTTTGAGGATATAAATGACGAAATAGGAATACCCTTGCAAACTTGTAAGCTACTTATCTCCGAGAGGCTCACTAAAGTAGCGAACGAAAGGTGGCAGGACGAAATCACCTGCAAAACTGCCAAACAATTATGGCCGGTGCTCAGCGCCAAACGCACTGGCCTACTACTGAGTCTAAATAAGTCCAATATTAGATTATTAGTATCCGTCATAACAGGACACTGCCTAATTGGCAAACACGCCTATCGACTTGGCCTACGCTCACATGACTTCTGTAGAAGTTGTCAAGATGAAGAAGGAGGAAACGATTCTGCACCTGTTGTGCCAATGCCCTGCTCTATCTAGACGAAGACTCTCCACTCTCGGTAGGCAATTCTTCGACAACTTGGAGGACCTTAGATGCGTCGAAATCAGGGATCTTCTAAAATTCGTTCAAAGTTCAAAATGGTTTTAGGAGGGATTGGGAGTTGCTGACCCAACATGCGGCATCACAATGGGCCCTGAGCCTAAGTGTGTCTTATAGACGACCGCGACAACCTACCTACCTACCCTTGCATAACGCTTGACAGAAGAATTTACTATTAAATTGCAAAGTCAGAATTATTATCAGTGATGGCTACGGTGACCATCCGTCCTGTATTTTACGGGACAGTCCTCTTTTTTGACCCATTCTCCTGGTAATTTATTTATTTTGTACGGGACGCCAAATGTTCTGCATTTCTCTTAATGTCCTGTATTTTTCTCGTATTCGGTGTTTCGACGCCTTAACAGCTCATTAAAATGGCATGCCTATGAACGAGTTTTAAGTGATGTTGCTATATGATCCTAATTTTTTGTCCATAAACAGTTATGATTTTCTAATCTGAATGCCTGGAATTCGAATCGAGGAATACATACAGTGACAAAAATAGAAATTAGGGCTCGACATTTGAGTAAGTTTTAGCTATTTTTCCTTAGTTTATTTAATGTTTATTATTAATTTTATGAAAGTAAAGCGATTTTCCTAACAAAAACCATATAATACAAATTTTCAACTTTGTGCAAAAAAACTATAAAAATTAATTCTGCAAGGTTTCACCAAAATTTCAATCTTTTGAATTAGAATCTTTAGAAAAAAATTTGGTTTGCAGTTTTGTAACTCATTAAAATTGAGTATTATAAAGTGATAAGCTTTAGCGACTTAAAAATACACTTTATTATACTAAAATTTAACGAATTTTTTTAACAAATTTTACGGGGTAAAAATCTCGAGAAAATTATCCTACACATTTGTTATGTTACTATAAGGATACTATTTCAGGGCTAATAGATCTAGGATCATTGAAGAAGGCTTTAAGATCTGCAAGCTGTTGTGGTACAAATTTGAAAAATTAATTTTTTCCCCCGTATTCGGCTCTCATAAATATGGTCACCGTAGCGATGGCAGGTAAGTCCCAGATGGGTTCTAACATCACAAAGTAGTTTTTGTGAAAATTGCAGATGAAATACCCTCTGAATATAAGTCCTCGATATATACAGGTAACATTTTATTAAATAAATACATTTTAATGTAATATTTCAAAATGCTCTTGTGGGAATGTTCAAAATTAATTTAAAGCAGAGATTGAGCATTTTGCGCTATTTGGGGATTCTAAGCAATATTTCGGTATTGTTTCGGAATTTTTGGGACTTCAGAATTGTCGAAACTGCTTCAATATTTTAAGGAATTTCGGGACTGCTTCGGGATTTTAGAGACTATTTCGAAATTCTCAGGACGATTTCAGGATATTCGGGAATTATTCAGATATTCGGGAATACGTCAAGATTTTAGAAATTTTCGGGACTACTTCGTAAATTTTTGGACTCTTGGGATCATTTGGAAATTTTCGGAAGTATTTCAAGATTGTTTCCCGAAAATCCCGAGGAGGCACCGAATATCGCGATATAGTCTCCACAATCCCGAGACTGCCGAAGTAGTCACAACTGTTCTGAAAATTCCGAAGTAGACGAAAATATCCAGAGCTGGTCTTGAAAATCCAGAACATACAGAAAGAGTCACAGTAATCCCGAAATAGTCCCGAGAATCCTGAAGTAGTTCTGAAATTCCTTAAAAACGACGGTGATCTCTTCACAACTACGCCTCGATTTGCTTTTCTGAAGAGATACCACACTTAGCCCATGCTGACACATTGTGTGTATGTGTGTGTGTGTGTGTGTGTGTGTGTAATACACATTGTTGACTCTTAACTTATGACTCCAAAACTGACACAGTTTCAGACTTCTTGTCTATGTCGAAGGTAATGAGGAAAATCGTCACTTCTCTCTTGGAGAAGATGCTTTAGTACTCTAATGCGATGTACGTATATTCAATTCTCAAGTTCTTGGAAAATACATAAGTGGAATAGGAGTTAACGAGCTTGTTGACAATGCAATTCTCGCATTGAATTACGCTGGAAAACAAAATGAACTTGAATGCGAAGCCCAATACACGTGACCTCCGAAGGGTATACAAGTTTAATTAGAATAAGTAACATGTATCTGATCGGGGTTACCTAGTCCCTAGCTACTTAGCGGCGAAATAGGGGTAAAATAGCTACCTCACCGTCAATCCAAATAAGATAGAACTGGTCTTATTGAATTGGAAGCGGAAGGGCACTAAATAAAGTGTTTCTTCGAAGGGGATGTTCGCCTGCAATTTTCAAGCCGGTTCAAACCTGAGAAGCACACTATAATAGAAAGCTGTCATGGAAAGCTAACAGTAAGAAAAGAGGGAGGAAACTCATTTACCAAGCCTATTAAGATTCTTAGACGTTTAGATTTCCTCTTTGAATACACGAATCACTGCGTCTCGTAAATTTCTCAATTTAGATTTTTCTTTTTACATTTTGCGTTGATGTTAGGTAGGGTTGATCAACACCACTGAAGGGAGGGAGCAGTGAATATTTTTCCGGATGTGTCGAAATTTTATACTTAGAAGGGTGGGCGAAGCAGTCTTTAGTTATTAGCTTTTCATACACGCCAAAGGATCTTGTAGCCTTTTTGAGGAAAAATTATCTGTGACATCAATAAGTGGATTAAACGTCTACTCTTTCTATTACGTCGGAATTTGTTCCAACTAAACTTTTGTATATACATTTGTACATGAGAAGTAGGTTCCCGTGCCATTTCGGAAAACTGTATGATTTCCGAAATTATGAGAAAGTATACATGAAACGATATCATCGCTTAGGAAACGGCTGGACAGATGGGCGACATGTCAGCTCAATTAATTGGTAGCGATCTTGGAAGAATTTTGTCCGATCGGAATTCACGCAGCAAGACATCCACGACGCTAAACTTTAGGAACTCTCAGGAATGGATATAGATAAGCCCTCTGCGGAACTTCGCTATTCACCAGCGATGTTTCATCGATAATGCCCAATTGTGTCGCTAACTGGGGGCGACTAGCCAACTTAACCTAACTTAAGACGTAGCGCTTAAAAAAACAATACATTGATGCCAGTTATTTACTTAAACTACTCAATTATCCATTTCATTTGGTTCACCGCTCGAAATTCGCCACCGACCTGCGCCACTCGAACGGTAATAAAGCAGAAATGCACTCCACTACGTAGGCCCAGCTACATAGCTATTAATAAATTCCTTAATAACTTTAAATCTTAAAACTTTCTATACAGGAATAGCCGTAAAGACAACACTCTCATTACACAAAAATAATCTATACGAGTTTTATAGCTTCTTCACTTCACTATTTCAAGTACTTTCGTACTAAAAGCCAAAAACAAAAAAAAAGTGTGAGAATGCCCTCGCTACGATATTGCCTGCCAACACTTTGCCAAAAGATAAAATCTTGCATCGTTTGCCAAATTGAATTCAAGCAAAAAGAGGAATATTAAGGAATATTAAGGAATATTAATAAAATGCCATTCGAAAGCAGAAGCTCGATTACACACAAAATTGTTTACGAAAAAAAGGAAAATGAAAAATTTTGCATTAACTAACGATTAAGTCGTCCTAAGCATACATATGTACATATGAACATACGTATACAAACACGCATAAATGCACCTACATAAGTACATTCGTGCCAACAATATGCACAAATACTTATTCAAGTTATTTTAGAAGTAAAAGCATTTTTTTTTTTCACTTTTTACAGAGCTACGCCATTGGCACAATCGCAGCAGCTTTCAAAATCAAAATGCAATCGAAGATTTTACCAATTCCAGCGGCGCACATTCAGATCGTTACGGAGAGGATTTCAGCTTGTTCAGCGCCTATGCCAATAATAAAACTTTTACGAATTCACTACAACGCGCAGTCGACAGAGATGAGCACAACTACACCGAGCCAAAATACTATTTGGGTGAGTCGAGTAACTAAAAAATTTTTTAGAAAATTTTCGCAAAAGAAATTTGATAGCAATCACTGAAAATTACGTATAATTTGAGTTTAGAGAATTTGCTTTCCATGCAGACAGTCATTATGTATATTGTAACTACGCCCCTCTACTTGCAGGCGATCTCATACCTGGCACTTATTGCTCGCGCATCTTCAGCGATTGTGACAAGAAGGCGTGTCGCTTGCAATCGCCCAACTATCCGGGCATTTATCCGCGCAACCTCACCTGCTACTATGCGGTGCGACAGGTGAGTGTGGTGTTATTATGCTAAATAAAACATGAATAGAATATTTGATTACCACCTACTACAATCAATTAAGTAAGCAATTAAGAAAGCAAGTGAGCGTGAAATTTCCAATCAACACCTAGAAAGTAGAAGGTGATGAATTGAGTGGCGGTCGAATTTTATTTCCATAATCACTCCAATCGGGGCAAGGCAATTGGTGCAAATCCGGTGCTCGCTTAGTACGTAAGGTCACAGTTATTCAAATTTGATTTAATTTAACTAAAACATTGGTTCGCAATTCGTTTTCAACAGCCTTTTACTTACCCGAACAAATAAAACTTCCGATTAAAGTATAGCACACAAAATCGCCATTTTTAGCGCACGGCAAGGAAATACTGGCTCAAAATACTAAATTCACAAATAAATACGTATCTTTTTATAGCATGTAAGACGGCCAAAGAAAATCAGTAAAGGTAGATAGGGAAAAATGCCGGTGTAAATCATTGCAAAGACAACTCAAGCAAAATTCGAGCACGGAAATCTCAAAAGCAAAAAAAATTAATTAATACTACTTGCCGGAAAATGCTAACGAAGTGGTCAAAGGTACCAAAGAACCGTTTGTTTGCGCCTTTTGTGGAATCGCCATTGCGCTTAAATGGACATAATGCTTTGAATGGAGCAGGAGAATTTTCTGCCAAAGGAAAAAGTATATATAAAGTGAAAGAAGTGAAATAAACTAAAGTTAAGTAAAATAAAACAGATAACGGTGCGCTGAATAAATCAATCCCAATCCCAATACAGTTGTATGCCGCCGCCTCCGGACGGCAAATGATTTCAATGTTCCATGAAATGCTTTTTTTCATGTCAGAAATACAATCGGAGGTTTGCCATTGCCTGGCGGGGTGCGACTGCTTAAAAAAAAACTTTTTTGTTTGGATGTTGCTGGAATCAAGGATCGAACTAAGGACCTACCGAATGGTAGCGCAGACCTCTTACCACTCGACCACGGCGGCCGCCTAGACCAATGGCTAGGTCTATCAGCCCGAAGTTCAGAAAGCGTGCAGGATGGTAACAGGTGCAGAAGTCCATTCATGTAAGAAATGTTTTTGATCGTCATTCACTTTTGCATCCTTACTCAAGCAGATTACCACTTCCGGTGAGTGTTTACACCAAGTATGCTCTGGTTAGCGGCCGAAAATCCGTTTGGAAGCGAGTCAATTTGAGAAGGCAGCCAATGGATTATGCGCTAGGCTTAAGAAAAAAATTAAGCCTCGGCTGAGGCCCCCGTTTGTTATGAGGACCACAGTAAACGTGCAAAATACTGCGATTTACGGCCATGCACTTGGAATGTCCGGATCCTTAATGGGGAAGGGCCCTCTGCTCGGCTAGTTCATGCCCAAGGCGAAAACTAAGGCTAACATAAGCAATTTTAAATCCTTGATTGCATCTTGGCTATCGAAATTGATGTTCACGCTTCTTTTATATAATCCAGTGATGCGAAGCTAGTCAACTGTCTCTTTCATAGCGGCGCCTTTATCTGAAAATCGATGCAGAAATACGAAGCTTTACGAAAAGTTCCTAGCAGAATGTAGCTGCTCCAACTTTATGGTATAACTGCAGGCCACCATTGAAAATGTTAATTAAACCTCTATTTCAGGGGCTTTCACTCTATTCACCTCATAAACGATTTTTTGTAGAGAAAGATCACATCGGAGCCAAACTTGGTATGCACCCTCCCTCCTTGATGGAGAAACCAGCGCTTCTATCGGCCGCTGTTTTCATGAACTCTAACTTCTTCACCTTTCTAGTGAAATCTACCAGTCAATAACCCAATTAGTAAAAATATTATCTTATGCGAGAGGTCAGAGCTCTTTGCTATGGTACGTTTACGCGGTACAGAACAACTGATGCCTCTTCTACCCACTCCTCATAACTTGGCCTTTTGTATAGAATCGCACCTAAATACTTGAGAGAACAAATGTAATGCCACCGATCGAGGGAAGCTGAGTATTTGGTACTTTCTATCTGCTGGCGAACAGGACGATGAGCTCTGTCTTTCCGATTTGATAATACCTCAATACCAAAATGGGGTTTTTTATGAATAAAAATAGTTTCTTCAAGAACTTTTTGGAAAAAATCCCCTCAGATGACAAAACAGATTAATTTTAACAGGTCTGCATAAAAATATTTAAAAATCTTTTCAACGGAATCGTAACAAGAGGTTTTTGATGCTGTTTTCTTTTACTTTTTTCAAAGATTGATTTACCCAAAACTTGAATAACTGCTAAGCTATTCTGATTTAGACTTATGGGGTATCATAAGAAAGGTATTTTCCCACTCTTTTTATTTCTGTGCAAAAAAAAAGCTATTCATATCCCTTTTTATCAAATACCAATACATCTTAATTCAACTCGGAATGACGCTCGTTCATCCTACCTTTCTCTTGCATCCTTTGAATGAGTTTATTAGCAAGGAAATAAAATGGGTGAAAAAATACCTTTCCAATCATTACTCACAAGTCTAAATCGGAATAGTTTAGGTTCGGTTATTGAAGTTTTTCGTATGCCAATCTTTGAAAAAGGTTAAAAAACATCATCACAAAATCTCGTTATTACGATTCCGTTGAAATTTTTTTTTTTTTAATTTTCATAAATATTCTTATGCAAATTTCTTAAGCGTAAACCGTTTTGTCATTTTTCCAAAAAAAAATCTTTAAGTAACTATTTTGATTCATAAAGAACTACATTTTTGGAGGTACAGTGGAACCCGCCAAAATTTTTGTGCACCGTGAATATTTCAATGTAATCTGAACGAAATCCCTCTTTTAAGTACTTCCCCGCTTATTTACCCAACCCTCCTAAGAACCTACATTTTTCGTATCACATATACCATTTTACGTACAATTTTGCGTTTTAAGTGCTCCCGCAACACGTTCGGCAAAATAATTCTAAAAATTCAACGGTAATTTTCAGCCACTTGAAACTTGCACATTCTTACACTAAACTGAATGAGCCGTAGCCATTTTTTTGTATGGGGAATGATGCAGTCTAATGTACATATGTAGTAAAAAGAAGATATTTTCATTTCGAATCCAATAAACTAAATATCTGGCCCATGCAGAAGCCTAAATACTAAACTTTTTTTTCTGATATCACATATACGCTCAGGTTTCCTACATAAAGTAACGAAATGAAACACATAACTTTCACCATAGCATATGCTGCAGCCTTACCTTCGCTGGCCTTACATCCACTTAGTTTACTAATACAAAAATATACACATGGCTATGTATGTAAGCACTGTGACTAAACTAATGGGCTTTTTTCTTATTAGGTACTATTTATAAGATTTGTCATATCCTACGCGCAATTTGACCACAGCCAAGTGCCTTTTCGCTTGCTAGTTAAACAAGCAACAGCAGGTCAAAACCGAATTAGGCCACACACACTACATAATGGGAGCTTCCATTAATACATACATTAGCTCTTCTAAGAAACAAAAAAGGTCATAAAGCCATTGTCTTCATTCAGGTATTAAATAACTAAACACATAAGCGAATGAATGAGTGTCTGGTGTATGATACTCGTATAAAAGAAGTTTAACAAAAGCCTTGGCTTGTTTACTTCGAAATTCTTCGCAGGGCTCTTGATAAAATGCACCATAAGTAGGACATTTATTTTTATGTATCATATCTTTAGTTCGGCTGCTTTAATGGATCATCAAGTGCAGATGGTAGCGGTGGGAAGCTATTCAGTTCATTATGCATGGGAGACTTCTTACTGGTGTGTGGAGAATTAGCGCTATCAAAATAATTGTCTTTATACCTCAACTCCACTTACCACAATGTACTCGCATGTAACTAAGTAACTTCTACTAAGTATTTCTTTATGTCTTAATGTAATGTTAATGTATGTCTTATATGCAGGATAAAGTAGAAATTATGCTGATCATCCTGATGCCCTTATTCAGCTGATTATCTTGTTTCTGTCCAACTTTCAGTGTTATGAAGGTCTGGATATTTTCCAATTATAAAATTTCGCAATGAAAATTATATTCCAGGACATAGTCAATATGTGTGCCAAATTTCAACTAAATCAACGATTTCTGCTGGAGCAAGTACTTACATTTGTAGCTAGTTTTTATATAATAACATAGTACTTTGTACATTAGACTCGTTGCTACTATTTTTTTTTTTTTTTTCAAAATGCAAAATTTTCGAAACAGTGCAAAAATACGCCTGGACATGTATGTATATTAGACTGCATCACCAAAAAAAGTTGCGGTTTTTCCGCCCGGATTATAAAACCTATTATATTTGAAGACGTCCACCAAAATATTTCGGAAAAATATTAAGATTTAAGCGAGCTGGACAGATTTGAAAATACCTCCAAAAATGAAGTTTTTTATGAATAAAAATAGTTTCTTAAAGAACTTTTTGAAAAAAGTCCCCTCAGATGACAAATTAGATTAAGCTTGAAAAATCTGCATAAAAATATTTAAAAATCTTTTTAATGGAATCATAGGAATGAGATTTTTGATGCTGTTTTTTTACTTTTTTCAGAGATTGGTTTACAAAAAACTTGAATAACTGGGCCAATAGGGCTCTGATGTAGACTTATGGGATATCGGTGGAAAGGTATTTTCACACTGTTTTTTATTTCTGGCCAAAAAACCCTCATTCGTGTCCTATCTTGTTTTTTCGAATACCAACACAACTTAATTCAACTTTGAATGACGTTCGTTCATCCTACCTTTCTCTTCCATCCTTTGAATGAGTTTATTGGCAAAGAAATAAAAAGGGTGAGAAAATACCTTTCCGAGGACACCTCTTAAGTCTAAATCGGAAGAGTTTAGGTTCAGTTATTCAAGTTTTTCCTATACGAATCTTTGAAAAAAGTTAAAAAATAGCATCAAAAATCTCATCATTACGATTCCGTTCAAAATTTTTTTTAAATATTTTTATGCAAATATTTTAAGCTTAAACCGTTTTGGCATTTGAGGGGCTTTAAAAAAAAATCTTTAAGAAACTATTTTTAATCATAAAAAACTCCATTTTTTGAGGTATTTTCATATCGGTCCAGCTCCCTTAAATCTTAATATTTTCCCGAAATATTTTGGTGGACGTCTTAAAATATAATAGGTTCTATAATTCCAATGGAAAAATAGTACCGATTTTTTTTTTTGTATGGGGAGTGATGCAGTCTAATGTATATATATCACTCATACGTAGACTGGAAAAGTAGTTATGAAATTTCAAAATTCAAACAATTTTAAATCTGTGTTATTTATATGGAAGTTAGAAATTCGCGATGAGCAACTCTAAATCTTAATATTAGGGGCTGCGCTTTTGATAGGCGTGTTTTTTCACTTTCCCGAAAATATTTAATTTACTTATTTATTTAGAAATAAAAAAGATTGTCGGAATTTTTTAACCAGTCTACAGTACGTTTGTATGTACATATACAAATTTTTCAAATTAATACTATTTTTTACAACCCCATTCAATATCATTATGGAAAGTTGGCAACTTTCTCTTAAAATTCTTTCAAAATAATATCGCTATTGCAGTATTTTACTTTACTAATTGCTTAATGTTAGGCTTTAGTCGTAAACAGATTCAATAAGTAAATAAAGAGCAAAAAAAAATTATTGAATTTGGCTATTTAAACAGGCGTATGCATTTTCGAAATAAAGCTTTACTAAATCCCTTTCGTCTAACACCTATTTTGTACTATAAATTAAATTCAATTTAATTATTTAAATAGCGCTTTCTTAAACCTCTTTCGTCTGACAGCCATATTTTAATTATTCATAAAATTATTCATTAAACTGAATTTAACTTTTTTAAACAAGTGGCAACACTCTAGTGAAGTTTTTTTTGATACAGCTGTTATACACCACCATATTTTAATATGTACTGCATTAAGTAATTAATTCAATTTAATTTTACTTTTTGAACAGGTGGCAATCCCCTTAAAAATATTTCCCTAACCTCCTTCGTTTCACACACATATCTAAATATTTAATTTAACTTATTATTTAGCTTCAAGGTGAATTTTAATATACACTTGCGATCAGCTAATTAAGCCAGCAACATTTTGATTAATTTTGGCTATTTTTCTTTTGTTTATTTATTGTTTATTACTTTTGCATAAAACTCTAGCTCATTATATAACAAACACCCTATAAGTCCACATTTCAAAGACTGTACAAAAATTTAAAAAAAAAAATCTGAAATTTTTCAGCTAAATGTACAAAATTGTCGAATATTTTTGTATGGAAAAATGGGAAATGCAGTCGAAAAAAATAATTATTAAAAATCAACGCGCTTCTTTAGCAACTTAAAACTTACACATTATTAATGAAGTCACCCTTTTAAACAAGAGGCAACCCTCCACAGAAATATTTAAAAAAATATTCTTACACCTCCTCCCTCTGACACCCACATATTATTATTATTTTTTTTATTTATTAATCAAATTGAATTTTACTTTTTTAAACAGGTGGCAACCTAGAAAAATATTTCCCTACCCCATGTTCGCTTGAGGCACATATTTTTACGTTTAATTTAATTAGTTAATTCTATTTATAACCTTTTAACCAAGTGTGAACTTTCCAGAATAACTTCTCTTGCACCCACATCTCAAGTAGCACACTGGTGTATAACTTGGTGTAAATTCACGATTTTTGGTATTAATCTGATTAATTGTACCGAAATTCACAAATTTACACCAACTTATACACCAGTATGCTACTTGAGATATAAATAAATATTTCTTTCAAGTCATAAATTAAACTTAATTTACTTTTTTAAACAGGTGGTAACCCTCTTCAGAAATATATATATATATTTTTTTAATTATACTTACTTCCTCTGACACCCTCATATTAGAATGTCTTTAATTTATTAACCAAAATAAATTTTACTTTTCTAACAGCTGGCAATTCTCTAGAAGAATATTTCCTTACCGCCGCTCGTTTCATATACATATTTTCAAATTTCATTTATTTTACTAATAATATGTATTTAAGTTGATTCTTTAAATAGTTATCAACCCTTATAAAAATTTATGTATTTGAGATTTAGTTTTGTCAAATATTTTTCTTCAGGTGGCAACACTTTTCAGATCATTTTTGAAAAAAAAACTTTATTTAACCTCAGTAGCTTGGCACAAATATTTTAATAAAAAAAAATTCTCTTATGTGATAAATTTAACTGAATTTACTTTTTTAAAGAGATGGCAACCCTCTTAAGAAGTATTTTTGAAATAAGGCATTCTTACATCTCCTTAATCCTTTGTCCAATAAGCAAATCGATTTATTACCGTTATCAAAATAATTTTGAAAGCTCTTTTCTATTCCCTTGACATTTCATTTCTTGGCATTCAAAGACCTTTTACAATGTTTACGACGATATACATATTTTTCAAAGTTGCCTTTGCTAGACACGTTAGCGCTAAGCACTCTTACCGTAAGCAGATTCTATTAGCTATGTTTATAAAAATATACTACATGAATGTATGTACATATATAAATCGGCTAATTATCAAAGGAAATAAATCTGAATTTTTTCGATATGACAATTTTGAAGTAGTTATGTTCGCTTAAAGGAGGAAGAATGCTGACTTAATCCTTTTGGTAATTATCCGATTCATTTGTATGTACATACGTACTTATATAAACTGTACACTGTGCGATGCCGTTTTAAGCTGCTTTGTGAATGACTGACATCAATCTTTACATACATATACACATACATACATATATGTACAAATTTTATAGAGCATTCAAACTATAATGTCTTTCCTCATTTCCTTCCTTCATAATGCAACCGAGTTATTTTTATTTTGACTTTTCGCTTCCTGTATTTTCTTCCACTTTTTAGCATTTTAATTACATTCCGTTTTTTATTTATTTTTTTTCTTCTTATATTTTTATCCAATTCATCATGTTACTTTTGCTGTCAAGTCAATAAGATCCTTTCAAAGCACAACATTATGCCTTTTCTCCTCGCTGTACTATCTATCATTTTCTTGTCATTTTGCTCTTCAAGTTGCCTTTTCATTTTATATGATTAAGTTTCTTGTCATGTCCTTGCTGACGTTAAAGTTGATAAAAAAAATAAAAATGAACACAACTTATTTAAAAAATAAACATACAACGCCAACCTGACTCCTCCCGCACTTTCTCTGACCGCTTCTTCTCATTAAAAAGTATCTTTTCTATCGACTTTAATTTGGTTTATTTGTGTAGGCGGTCGCTAACATTTCATTAACTTTCCTCATTGCGGTCGTCGGCCTTCGTCAAATAAAACAACAATAACGTTCAAGTACTGGTCAGATGTAAGGAAATTAAATTAGCGCCATTTTCTGGCCTTCACCACCAAATTAAATGGACGGTGTAGTAAGTAGATGCGAGCAAATTCTATTTAAAGGTCGAATAAAATTAGCTTAACTTTTTTGGAAGTTTGTTTGCGCAGGAATTTTATCTATGAAAGTATAATATTTTGAACTTTTCGAACTTTAACACTGAAGGGAGTAATGAGAGTAATTAGTTATATTTTACAGAACTACGAGTATTTTAATAAAGTGAATTTATAAAGAGTATTTTTGGAAAAATAAATTCAAAAAATTTTACACTTATTTTAATGTCGGTTTTGTAAACTTACCAAAGTTCAGGATGCGACTGCTATCGGCTATTTTGGGGAAGCACTGAACATCCGTTTTAGGTATACGAACGTTGAAGCTTTTATAGTTGGTCACACAAGTGGCAGAGAAAAAAAGTTGCTCCAGAGGTCGGCAAGTATCCGATACATTTCCATTCACGTTTCAAGCTTACGAAGGACGCAGACAGGCTTATCCTCGGTACGGTTCATTAGGTATCTACGCTGTTTTGGCCCCAAATTAGAAAACATTCCTCAAAATTTTTAATTTACAATAGGATATCTTGAACCTAAAATAATAAATTTGCTACGATATATCTCTGTTATGGAGTAGGTGCCTATATCTAACAGCTAGTTGTCATTAGAGTAATACAAGGCTGGTATCAGGAAATTCGATGGCAGGGGCCTTGCTGTAACCAAACTGACAGCCAACAAATCGTTTCAAGAGCAGGTCTAGTTTTAGCCGAGACCATTAGCAACATAGATGCGCACTTATCGAAGAAGAACACAGGCGAATGCATGAGCACGAACACACGCCCTCAATCAAGTTGGAGGTGAGAACAGTAATAAATAGTGCGACATAAAACCAACAAGGCTGCTCAAAGCCAGTGGTGAGGAATTGTTGGGGCCAATGTGCCACCTGTTAAGGGCAGTCAGGTTCTATGAACGCATTCTACGTTTTCAAGCCATTACACGGCTGCAAGCTTTGACATATAGAGACGCTTTTGACAGCGAGAAGAGATGCTACCTTTCCGAGATCACGTCTTAATTGCAGATCCCGGCAAAGGTTGAGTGCAACTTTTAAACAAGGCGACAATTAGTGTAACTTTTTCAATCTGATGTTGGACGATATTGACGTCGTCGGTCTGGTCATCAGCACGTCAAGCGCTTCAACATTCAGCTTAGAGAAGATTGACAAAATAGGCGAACGAGGACACGACAAAATACATCCTGCGAGCACTCAGAGATACTTCGCGTATTAGGAGATACGCATTTTTGGCACTCATAACTTGGAGTACTGAAGTACTTTGTCTATTTAGGATCCATTAACACCGCCAAATGTGTCAGCTTAGAGACTAACCAGAAAACCACTTTTGTCAACAAGCGCTAAAGTATCCACTGACTATTACTTAAAAGACGATATGTTCTTGATTGACGTCTATGTATTGGTATTATCATTATATTTTTGCAAAGTTTAAAAATTTAAATATAATAATGTATGGTGACACCAAATTGGTCATAGAAGAAAGCTCAACTTATTCTCCTTCTTCTATTTTTAGTTGAAATAAATAGCACATTTCATTCATTTCTATGGAATTTCATACAATCGAACTAACTACTATGTTATCTCTGATTCAAAATGAAATTACTTTCACATTTTTGCCCACATCCTTTCTTATTTCCCTTTGAAAAACAAAAAAAACACGCATTTATTAAACTTCGCTCAACAGCTGGCTAAGACAATAACAGTAAAAGTAGCAAAAGCAATAAATCACGCGCTGGTTACTTATATTGTACATATATCGAATTCAAAGCGAAACTATTTATTTTGTAGATAGTCAGCAGTTGCAAAATCCAACGAACAGCTGGGCATTTTTAGAGTTTCCCAAGCTGCTGAATGGACAAAGCGGAGACAATCCGCCATTTATGATTTCACGACCGCTGTTTAGCTATGAATTTATGTGATTGTCTTTTCCATTTTCCATTTGCCAATATAAATGAATGAGCGCTCATAATTGCGCAAGGAAAATGCTCTTGCACATATGTATGTATGCTATACATTAATACATATATACATACGTATTTTCACAGCAAAAAGAGCAAGTCATGCAGGTGTACAAATGAAGTCATACGTTTCGCAGGAAAAACCACTGGCTATCATTGGGAGAAGAATGGTTTATCCGTTGTTGGTCAATTGCACATTTCTGCAGTAAAAAAAGTGAAAATTTATCGATGAAAATAAATTGAAATTCCGTAACGGAACTTTCTGCTGATTTCGCAAAAGCTATGTATGTAAATGAATAAAAAGGTATATACAGTGACTCAAACAAGTGGCCACGAGTCGATTTTTTTTTTTAATATTCGAAATGTTGTTCGATATAAATTTTTTGGGTTATTTTTCCATATAAATGACAGTTTTACACTTTATACAAATTTTAGGAAAATTCAAAAAATCTTCATCAAAATTTTTTCCATATAAGCATAAGTTTCTTATGAAATAAAATGCCGTAGGTTCGCAAAAAAATTAAAAAAAAATCAACGCCAGTTTTTTTAAATAGCACTTGTCATATAAAAACAAAACGCGAAAAAAAAATTCTCAAAAATCAACGCGATTTTTCAGCTAGTTAAACTTGCACTTTGTTAGGCTAAAATTGTACGGGCTATAAAACTGCCTACCCAGAAATGTTTTTAAGATTAAGATTAAAAAGTTGAGATACGGATTTTGGTTTAGCTCGAAAAACATTACGAATATTAAAAAAAAAATCTACACATGGTCACTTGTTTTAGTCACTGTAAGTACTCGTACATTCATACGTACATACATACATACATTCATATTGAAAAATTTAGCTTGAAAAAGTTACTGCGAAGTGAGATTTATGGCAGAAAATTTCTTTGAAAATGTGCTTTGAATATGTATTTATAGAAAAATTCTTCTAGTAGCTTTATACATACATTTGTATGATTATTTATAGATATATTTGCACACTTATGTGTGTAGATTAGGCATGTGAATTTTTTCTAAAATTAAATACATTTGGCTACGTGGATATGGTGAAGGATGATACAAAGAACAAAAAAAAAATAACGTTCAACGTGGTCGGTAATGCAGTCCCATCATTTTTGCAACCGCCCGCAGTACCAAGCAGGCACGATTATTCATAAGGCGGACTGGGCTGCATTTGCCGTAGGTAGGGTGTTCTATGTATTACACTAATTATTGTGTTTTATTTGGTGCGGACTAGTAGGACCTTCATCATTCAACTCTGTATCGGCTGAGCTTACCTCAGCATTTGCCAAAACCCACCTCACACATTAATTGGTGTAAGTTGTGCGAAGGTGAGTTGAGGGGAATTGAAGTGAGGTATGGTGAGTTGAGGTGAAATTTGTTGAACAACATAACATAAAATAACATAACATAATACAACATAACATAAAATATCATAAGATAACATAACATAGCATAACATAACATAACTTAACATTATTTATCTCTTAATTCGTATCTTTATCTTTTCCTTTTCCTTTACCCTGATCTGTATCTGTGTCGCTATATTAAGCAAAGAACATAGAAAACCAATAAGGTGCATAGTAGCAGAATACGTTCCAAAAAAACGCTGCTAGAAGTTCACCACTCGGCTGGTTGTTTCCCAATAAACATTGGGATTGGTTAACAATTCGAATATGATTGGAAATCTAACTTTTTTTTTCAAGTCTCTCCTTCGATAACGAATGTGGAATAGGTTAGTATTCGATTCAAGAACTGGGCCATTCTTTATAAAAACGGAACCCTCGTTATCCAATGTATTTTCTCTTCGTTATGAATGCGAAATCCAGCTCATTATCGAATTGAAATTTTAATGAGAGAGAGTGATTGTCTTATGTTTCGCTTCGAGAGCGAGCTGGATTTCAATTTCTCTCTTGTTACTATGGTTTTAATTTTTTTTTGTTTAACACATTTCGAGTGTATTTCCAATACACTATGAACGTTGGAAAACTAAGGTTGGTTAAGAGTTCGGTCTCAGTCCGATATGCATACTGGATATCGAAGGTCATTTTCGAACGTTCGCCAAAATGTTTATAGGGTTGTTTTTGAAGGAAACCTGCTGAATAGTGAACTCCCAGCCCCTGTTGTTGGAACGTGATCTACTACTATGCAATGTAGGAGAAAAGTGCGAAATGTCATGGAAAAAAAATTTGTTTTTACTAAGCTTTGCTAAATTTAAGGGATGCGTTGGGGGGTTAATGGCGGAATGTAATTATTTTTATTATTGATAAACTTATAACTGACGCTAACGCGGGCAAAGTACATAATTGAAGCCATACGGGCTCATAGCCGTAGATGAGAGGCAACTCAGTCCAATTGCATTCCTCGATTAACTTTAAGCTACAATAAGTACTAGAACTTGTGCAGTTTAGCATTTTCATAAAGAGGCGCTTCAAATTTAATAGTCGCATAGATATTACTTCAAAAGTGATTTATTTCCGTAACGTTCTTTCATTGTTGTGATTTCATGTTCCCGCTGTTATCTCACTATTATCAAGACTTTCGTCTCGTTCTTCAGTTCGCGGTATTTTCTAGGCTTATGTGCCTGGCCGACCTGAACCAGGAGGACGTTTCAAATATCAAATATATGTTCATAGTTTCTTATTGCTTATTTTATTCAGGGCATCTATTAAAACACATTATACTTAGGTTTACTAAATCTTCGAAACCTGGTATCTACAATTTCACCATTTTCCCTCTTTTGTATATTGTTAATTTCAGCATGAGGTACCGCATGGCAAACACGCAATGATTTTGGTAAAGCAACCAAAAGGAAATCTCATCTGGATCTCTACTCAAGATACAGGCGCTGGCAGCAAATTGTCGCCCAGTACCAGCGAAAAGGATAAGAAATTTGAGCCTCGTTTGAAAACATGGAGTGAATGCGATAATATTCAGGTAATAAAAACTATTGAATTGCAAATTCTTAGGGATTTGATAACCTGATTGCTACCGACCATTTGATAACCAAAAAAATTTAAAAACACAAAGCAATATCCAGCACTCAAGTAAAAAAAAAAAACATTAATATAAAAAACGCTCGAGAAAAAAAAAAATTCTTTGATCGAAATTTTTAATCAAGGCGAATTCACACAATCTGGAGCTGTTGATTTTTTCGCTTCGGTGACTCGAGATCTTGACGTTGAACATTCTATTTTTTTGCATATTTGTTGTAATTTTTATTGTATTTGTTAATGTAAGCTTTGGGCCTACGCTATCAACTTGTATGAATTCGCCTTGGGTTTCAACTTCCGAGAAAGAAGTGCTTGAAGAAAATTAACAAAAATAATGAGATTTTTCTTTAGAGCTCAACACTAAGGTACAAACTGAAACACAAACTTTAGTTACTGGTTACAAAAATATTGCCACCATCAGAGTATAAACAAGCCTGATATTAAACATACGTACGTGCATACTTATAATATTGGGGCTCATATGAAAAGTCTCCGCGCAACTTTAGGTACTAAAAAAATAAATGTTCTTTATTAAAAAACCAAATTTAATCAATTACATAGTGCGACAAAAACAAACATTTCAAAATCAACGAAACAATCAAAACACTCACGAAACTATGAGTCAAATATAGTAAAACTGCGTTTTTAGATTTTTCTCTCTGAAGTCAGGTTTTTTTTAAAGGACTTTGTAGTTTCAAAGATATAATTAATTCCAAAAATTATTTTAAAAAAACATTGCAATGTAGATCTACAATATGGATACCAAATGAAAGAGAAAATTCTGTAGAATTTAAAAAATTCAAGCTTTTTGGTTTGAAAGAACGAATGGGTATTGGAAATGCTCTTTTAATTAATTTTAATTTTTTTGATGGACGAAATTCGAGGATGTGGTCGGGTGTATATTAGTGCGTATTCAACGATCAAATTTTCAAAGGATATTCTCAATACTTATTCGTACCAAAAAATTTAATATGCCTTAATTCTAAACAATTTTCTCTTTAGCCCATACTGCTTTCGACATTGCGCTGCATTTATTAAATAATCTTTTTTAGAAATTTTGTCCATGGTTTCGCGAATATATTGATTTTGTTTTGTGTGTGTAAAATTGACTGTCGCAAGGTGTTACATATTGGCTATTATTATTCATGGTAGCTTCGTAATGTAGAACTAATTTTGTTTATCAGTGAAAAACTGAAATGTGGTCACAAAAAAGATACTCACAAACAAATTCTAAATTTCACATTTATTGACAAATAATTGAATTGAAATTCCTTAAAATTCTTAAATTTGCTAGCTATTATGACCAAAATCGTGCCAGAAAGGTTAAAAAACTACCGGTGTACTATTATAAATTAGAATTAGAACAAAAAAAAATAACAAAAAACTCATGGAAATTTTTGCACTGCCCTGCAGCGAATTAATTCGCTATCCATGCAATGCAACACAGCTCTTTCAAAATTGCTCTCCGCCACAGCGCCGCATGAACGAATAAAATATTTAGTCTTTTATAAGCCACGTCCTTTTTTAGCGCATTTTACTTTCCAAAAGGATAATAATCCGCCTTTTGTTTTTGCGCGTTCATATTTGCGGCCTTTTCTTAAATTCATTTCCAAGATTTTGTATACTTAAGAATATTTTTACTTTCATTTAAGCTCCTCTTTGAATAGAAATAAGGAAAGCGCGGAAGAAAGAATATATCTAACGTAATATTTCTTATCATTTATTACGTTGCCAATCTTTATAATTGAAAGAATATCAGTTGTATATTTCGCAAAGCTATGTACTTTAACGCAAGTGCCTCGAGTAGAAGCGAAAAAAATTGGAATTTTTGTTAAACTGTGCCACATTGAAGAAAAAACAGCAGAGGTGGCAGTTAAATTTTCACTTGCCTTTACATTTACATACTTATTTATATCACTGGCGCGTCATAAATTCGTCGTTATTTAATTACCTGCGAACGTAAAATATATATGTATCCATGAGATGCTTGCTGAGCACGAAATTTAATAAAGTTGTCGACCGAAAATTTCAATAATGAAATTATTTAATAACATGTTTATGGTTATGTGGGGTAGGCAAGCCAAGAGAGTATGTTTATACATACAATATATTGATAAGGTAGCTGCATGCAAAATGTGAGTGAGGGAATAAAAATTTAAGTAAATAAGCTACCTGAGACATCAGCACACATCTTTAAACTTTGCTGGAATTTCGTGGTAGCGCAGACCAAACCCAAATGATGTAATTCTTTTATAGGGCTCAGATCAAGTGAATTTTATTAAAAATTTTCCAGCGAGCGAGCCGTATGTAATCGCCAAATATAACTCATACGCCATGCTGTCTTTTATCTAAACTTTTATTTTATCTTATGCGAGTCAGTTATCGGCAACATTTTATTTACTACATTCAAAATACTAAGTACAAAAGTATATAGGAATTTATGTTGTAGTAAATGATCAAGTTATATATACTTAAGTATTTGGTATGCGACTAACAGGGCAATTCTGGCAATTGGGTTTTAACTCGCCTCAGTCTTTCTAAGGACAAAGGTCATTCGTAGGAAAATTGTCAATTTTGGCTACTATCTTGACAGCTGAAAGATCTGCTAACAAGGAAATTTTGTTTGGCTTTTAGCAATAAGTTTTTTAAAAGTAAATTTAAATAAAAAATACATATTTATTTTTAAAACTATAAAAACTAAAAATTAAAAGAAGTTATATGTACACATGTAATACAAAAAAATAACAATAATAAAAAAAACAAGTTTCTGAAAATCAAACTAAATTGAAAATGTGCACATTGGCCTTTTTCTAAGAATAAAATCTAAATATTAAAAGAAAATTAAATTTAAANGCACATTGGCCTTTTTCTAAGAATAAAATCTAAATATTAAAAGAAAATTACTTAATTTACTNAGGAAATTTTGTTTGGCTTTTAGCAATAAGTTTTTTAAAAGTAAATTTAAATAAAAAATACATATTTATTTTTAAAACTATAAAAACTAAAAATTAAAAGAAGTTATATGTACACATGTAATACAAAAAAATAACAATAATAAAAAAAACAAGTTTCTGAAAATCAAACTAAATTGAAAATGTGCACATTGGCCTTTTTCTAAGAATAAAATCTAAATATTAAAAGAAAATTAAATTTAAATACTTAAATTAATTTAAAAACTAAAGAATAAAACAGGTTTCTAATACTTAAATGTAGTTATTACTTTTTCCATTTAAAACGCTTTGGTCCGCTGTGGTGTAGTGGTAAGCAGTGCGCGCTTCCACTCCGTAGCACCTGGGTTCAAACCCTGGTCAAAGCAACATCGCAAAAATATAGAAAAAAGGTTTTTTCTTAACAGCGGTCGTCCCTCGGCAGGCCAAACCTCCGAGTGTATTTCTGCCATGAAAAACAGCTTCTCATAAAAATACAATCGCCGTTCGGAGTCGGCGTAAAACTGTAGGTCCCTCCGCTTTGTGTGACAACATCAAGGCGCACGCCACAAATCGGAGGAGACGCTCGGCCAAACACAAACATATGTGTAAGCGCCAATCTATTATTATTATTATTATTCATTTAAAACAATAAAATCTAAAATTAAAAGAAAAATAATAGAAAAAATAAAAACGATTTCAGAATCAAAAATAAATAAAAAAGTTTGTAAAAGTTAAATGAAATAAAAAAGTATATACATAAAATTTTTTAAAGCAATCAAAACTAATGATTAAAAGAAAGTAGTATTAAAAAGGAAAATACTGATAGATTAAAAAAAGTACTTTTTTTAAGTTTTTCACCACGAGTGGTGAATTTGAGACCTTTTTTCTGAAACTTTTATGCTAGAATAACAAAAGTCTTTCAAGCTATCTTGACATCTGTCTTTTTCACTATCTTAGCCAGAATTTCCCCGCAAATTGTATTAAAAAATATAGATACATATTTCTTTTTAATCAAACAAAAAATCTTAAAATTAAATTAAAAAGGAAAAAATAATAAATTAAAAAAAGAAAAAAAAATCCGCCGTCCGCAGATTCGAACCTCGGATCTCACGAATGGCACGCCAATCTTTGCTCACTCGGCCTTTGCGACTGTTGGATCAGCGCGAGCAAAATTATATGAATACATCTCCCACTTGATTCAAAGTGCTTTCTGACAAAAAAGCTTTTCACCATGAAATTCGGCAAGGGAGCTTTTTTGGGTAAGACTTTCGTGCCAGAATAAACAAAATATTTCAAACAATCTTGCCTACGGTCTTGCAATTGATTACAAAGTATGTATTTGCAACTATTTTAGCCAGAATTGCCTTATAAATAACGAGTAGGATAGCATTTACATACTTGAAGTGCCCTAAATACTTTAACCCTTTTTTCGTAAATAAAAGCTTATGTTGTTAGTAGAAGAACATTTGTTTTGAAAAAAGTGTATCATTCTTCGTTACCGCGGTGTATTGAAAAAAATGTATATTTTTCGATGGAATTCAGATTCCAAACCAAAAAAGTATTATTCATAATTTTAAAATGTATTTCGCTAACGACAAAAAATACATTTTGCAAACCAAGGGTACCACGATCCAATATAATAAAAACTCAATAACGGTTAAACTGACATTTTAAGCGTTTTATAGTATTTTTGAAAACAACGGGCAAAATTTAGCTCGTACACCAATTTTCAGATTTTTAGCTTCAGCAGTTGATTTTTGGTACTGAAAGGGTAAAGTGAATATATTTAATTCTATTTATATCTTCACTAAATACTAGATTCAAAAGTAATCCCGAGAAATCCCGAAAGATTTTGAAAAATATAACACGAATAATGCCGAAAAGTTCTGTAAAAATAAAAGTGTCGCAAAACCCCCAAGTTTCTTAAAACAAAGGCCGAATAATAAAACACGAAGAGCCGAGCGGAAACTCCAGAAAAAAAGAAGTCCCAAAAATATTGTCAGAGTTCTTAAAAAAAACTCTTTAAATCTATTTTATTTTTTATGCACAAGACCATAAGTATATGAGCATTTAGTAACCAAACACGTACATTAAATTCAAAAGCATTTAAGTATGCCCCACACTGATATAATTTAAGTCGGTTAATTTTAAAAGAAAATGTATTTTCTTGAATCAAAACAAAATCTTGGAACTAAACGATTTTATATACTTTAAAATTGTGCTCAATTAGGACAGTCTAAGGACTAAGTGGAAATCAACGGTAATTACAAATATTTAAGTGTAGAAGCAAACCAAATTAGCAACTGTAGATTAGAGTTCCTTATAAATTGCATTTCAATTGACTTAAGCTGAAAACATGGTCTTCAAAGAAACCAAAATTGAAATTTTTTCGCAACAAAGCTTAATTTGTTCTCTAACTCTCTTCCTCTCTTAGTGTCTTCCTATTTCCTTAGCTAATTGAAATAAAATGTTCCCTTGCTTGCACATATGTAAATTTCTTATCTTCTTCTTTCGCTATATGTATTAATGCACCGGATTCAATTAAATTTAACAAGCATCACACGAAATTTTCTATACATACATGCATACTAGTTAGTGATATATGTGCTTAAATATGTACATTTAAAAAGTATTTAAACACTTTTATTTACATACAATTCAACAATAATCTGTAATTAATCAATAAAAGCATTTAATTACTTGACACCGAAACGCCCTTAAATTTGACATGAATGCATTCTCACACCAAGAGAAGCGTACTAGCCCGACGGTCATCAACCCCTGACTGTTTTAAGCAACAAACCTATGTACCTACATATATACCTATGTGCCTACATAAATAGCATACTTAACATACCAATTTATACATGCAGGTGTGTACACTGGATTAAGTGAAAAAATTTAAGTATTCATGTATTTAAAGCGAATCGATTTTCACAAATTTTCGATGGTTCATTGACATAAGATGGCTCATTGTTGTTGCTAGAGAAAAACAAATCGATATTTGATACCGATTTTGTTATCGATACGGACAACAGTGAGGAAAACAACTCGAATAGCTATTATGGGAGCGAATATCACTATATAATCTAAAAAAAATAGTACTGCCAACAATAGCAAAAATGCCAGAGGCAATACCGATGAATATGTGTAGCTCAAAAATGCTTTTGAAACTACATACTTACTTTTTACCAACTTACTATATTTTTACTTTAAATACTTCATACTTTTTCTTCAAGGAAACAGAAAAAAAAAACAAAAATAAAAACCCAAAAACCGAAGGAAAAACAAATGCGAAAACATAAAACCTATTCTTAAAAAATATGCAAAAAAAATTAAAAAAATAATGCCCTTATTATTAGTCTTCATCTACGTACTAATCTTCGAATTCGTGCTAACCTCAAAAAATTTGCCTTTCGCATAATATTCACTATGTTTTTTGAAGTTAGGAAAAAGCGGCCTCAGATTCAGCGGAATTTTCGGGTGACTGCGTATTCTTAAAATTTTTTTTTCGCTCAAATTTAATCGCTATTTTGTTATTTTTTCGATCAAGAATAAGAGTATAAGAGAATAATCGTTATTTAGAATTTTTATTTTTTCGGACAATTTTTACCGTTCTAATAGGGGCTGCGTTTTTATGACCGTGCTAAATCTTTTATGATCCATAATTAAATCGGACAAAAATGATCAAACAAATAATAATCAAGAAAAAAAAACGTTTAATATAGATCAAAAAAATAAAAGTCATAAAAGTCATAAAAGAACGGGGTTCACTTTCAACCCGGCGTATGAGAGCACTTGACAATTCTGAAAAACTTCGACGTCTTACCGGAAAAAATGGATCGGAGCATTTCTAGACAGGCCCGAACGGATCTTTCTGCATACACATTTCTCAATGGGGCGAGTGGAATAATCGCAGCCTACGAAGTGTAGGTCCAATAAATATCTTCACGTACGGATCGAAGTTGGATAGCGGAATTGAAGGAGGTGTTTGCTGTCGGGAACTCTCAATAAATCTCATTTTCTGGCAGCGTTTTGCCGATTATAAGGGTTAAAATTTATTCTGATAGCCAAGTGGCAATCAGTGCGCTGGGATCGCTAATGCTGCGATCAAAGCTTGTCAGGTAATGCCTGACCTCTCTCTCAATTTCCGCTGAATACTTCCAAATCAAGCTGATCTGTGCCCCAGGATAATTGTAGCGGTGATAAAATGACTAGGCAGAGAACTCTAGAGGCCATCATCTCGGACAGGGAAGGCATAGAAATGCCGTTGACAACCTGCGGCTTGTTCCGGGAAAGATGGGCATATAGTCGGCTCAGTGAGCGCTGGGATAAAACCCTTAGATGCAAAGCTGCAAGGTTCTTCTGGGCGGTTGTTGACCGCTGTCGTTGAAGAGAGCTTCTGCAGCTGACTAAGCACCAGCTCTCGCAGCTGTACTGACCACAGATTGTGCTTTAGAAACGAACGTGGTGCGACTTACTACTACTAGGATACCTACTACCGCAGCTGCTTGGAGGAGGAGATGGAATCATCTCAGCACTCCCTTTTTAATTGCCCCGCATTCGTCAGGCAGAGACCTCCGCAGTTGATATTAGCTGCCTGCGGAACTTTCCTTTCAGCACCCAGCCCTTCTCTTAACTTAACGTAGATTACCTGAAGTTGTCGTTCAAAGAAAAATCTATGCATTGTAATACAAGGGACAGTCGTATTAAATGTTTAATTGGTCCCCTCTCGAGGCAGCCACTACAACCTAGCTTAACCTAAGATATGTTTTTTAGTAAGCTAGTAAGTAGCTCACTTAGCAAGTTAAAAGCTTAGAGACAACCCCGTTTCAAAGTTGTGCTATCGTCACTGTTTTTGTTTTATGTTTCTTTTGAAGGATCCAAATCTAGGTCTTATAACCAACGTCGTCTGTATTAGGTCCTTCACGGCAATCAAGGAAATGGGCGCTCACGGCAGGATGATCTCCACTGACTGTTTGGGCTTTCTTACTATATTGCTTTAAGCGGTATCTTCAATTAGTTTTGAGATGTCCTGATGGAACTTAATTTTTTTTGGCGTATATATGAGTGTTTTAATCGAATTGTGGATTTAGTGAGTTTTCCACCAGCTGTGCGCAGGCAAAGGTCATTCGCCAGAAAACGATTAAATCGCTTAAACACTTAACTAGTGTGATAGGCTGCCCCTACGCGTACATACATACATACATACTATGTGCTACATCTGCCCACTACCTTATTCCGCATAATCAAAACGGGTTTTGCATACATGCATAAATTTTTCGGATGCTTGTAAGCAAGCACGTACATACCTATATAGCATTACCCCTATACATGGACATATTTCATGCTGGTAAAATTGCTAATCGGCGAGGGTCCGAATGCGTTTTCTGAAGCCCATATGGCAAACACACGGCTGCCGTACACAGAAATACACAGAAATACATAGCACACATGCCTGTATGTATGGATCTGTGTTCACATTCATATCCCTGCATCCTGCATATGTATGTATGTAAATAAAATTACATATTTGCCAGCGCGTTGATCCGCTTAAAGCACCAGTTGCTGTGCCAAAACGCTCAAAGGGGCCAATGGTCGACGAATAGTCGGTCGGTAGATCGGATGTTGCGGGTGCTTGAGTGTATCTACCGCGTGTATCTTAAGCACGCTAATTCATCATATTCATGAGCACCATTTGGCCCTGAATGGTGTCCAACAGCGCGGCAATTTTGAACGCCTTTTCTGCGCCACAACTACGTACATACGTAGCGTTGGGGTTTTTGCACATTCTTTCATTTCAATTTATTTTTCGGTAGTATGCTTGTTCTTTTTCTTTCTCTTCTGCTGCTTCCACGGCGTTTTTAACATATCTATTTTGTTGTGGAAAAAGTTCGCCCATCGTTTGCACACATTTTTTGTCATGCCGTCCAGTTGCATTGCTCCGCTGTCACTTTTTTTGTTTTAGTTTGTTTTTTTTTTTTTATTTTTGCTTCGCCCTTTCGCTTGGTGTAGCTTGCATTTCAGTTTGGCGTATTAGCATCATAATGGGGGCGCGTGTCTTGCCGTTAAGTGTCGAGTGCAACGTGTTTACTTTCCCACTTAATGGCTTCGCCGCACATCAGCAATCCTTTTAGGGTTTTCGTTTGCATTTTTTCTTACTTAATCCGCGATTTTATTTCTCTTAACAGCTTTCCATTTCAATTTTTACATTTTATATTCCTTTGGACTTTTTTATTTGTCGCTCTAAGGCTCACTGAACTAAGTGCTTCCGCTTCCGCATTTCACACCAACGGCATTAGTTCTTATACGCGTTTGTTTTTTATTGGTGGTCGTCTTTGTGTGTATGAGAAGGGTCCAGTCGTGACACCGGACATTGAGACCACATTGCTGACAATCCGCAAGTCATTAAAGGACATGCGCACGTACATGCATATATTCACGTGGCATATTCAATTAAAAAATAAAATAAAAAAAATATGTTCTTTTAAAATCTGGACAACATCAGACTAGTTTGATTGCAACTAGTTACTTAAACACCTATAGGAAAACAATTAAATTATACCAATAAATAGGTCAGATAGTTAAGTAAGAGCTCGAACATGTCCTTGGTCCTCGTATCTACCTGCAACGTGTCGCCCTAAAACTCCTTCGCTGCACAGTGGTACCAAACTGGAATTTATTGTTCAAAATTGTGCAGAGCTTTCATTTTTCAACCAATTTGATTGACTTTTTTTTAAAGAAAACTGATGAGATATAGAAGAGACTTGTCTAGGCTAGGAGTCGACAACCTGTTGCTCCCGAGCCGCATGCGGCTCTTTCGGTGTAAAGTTGCATACACAAAAATTAATTATCTCATTATCAGAACTCTCAAAAAACGTGCTATCGATCCACGAATGAGTACCATGTGAGTGAATGAGAGAGCGGAAGCTTCCTACAAGCGCTGTAAAATACACGTAAATATAAATGGACGCTACACAAAAGTTGAGGATATCGAAAATCCTGTGCAAAAATGCATGGAAGGACTTGAGGTAATAAAATCGTTTCCATGGCAACTGATGCAGCCAGAAACATGGCGGCAGAGTTTCCATGATACTTGCGTTTCCGAAACTGGGGTCTCTTCATGGCTGGATCGCATTTAACCTGTCAGCACTGGAGCCGACCAGAAATCTGCATTGACAACCACGGGTAAAAGATTTAATATTACCTCCAGAAATTTGGTGGGTGAATACCATGGAAGCCGTCCTCTGTACACGTAGCAACTGGGCTCTGGAAAAAGTCTGGTTTAACGCCGAACACCATACGGTGGCTCCGTAGAAGAGGGTGGCTCTAATCACAGCTGTGTGCATCCAGTGTGCTAAGTATACGTGGTTTTAATCCCCATTCTGTGGGTATGGTGGTCTTGCAGACATTCAAGTCAGTATTGGCAGACATCCAAGTCAGTATTGACATCGGTTGGGAGAGTCGTTCTACCCCATTTAGGTTGGGGGTTTGAACAGAGGAATTTGATACATCCTCGTGAAGAGAATCATCTCGGTCGTAGTAGGATTGACGCTGAGTCCACATTCCGTACACCAGATTTTTACAAAGATGAGTGTAATAGAGCACTCAGGACCTGCAGATGTTTCGTCTGAATATTTTTTTTTATGTATATTACCGCATAACTTTGGACCACGTCAACCGATTTCGATAATTCGTAAAAGTGGTACCTCAAGGGTGGTCCCATACTAATTTTGTTTACATCCGATAATTGTATCGTGAAGAAATTAACGGTAATCTTAAATTTTTATATGAGAATTGAAGTCGGTTTGGTTGTTTGCTTAAAAATTATTTGTCCTCAAATGTGATGTCTACATGGATCAACACCTACCGAGGTGATACGAATCATAACTTGAACTTTGTTCGTTTTATTTTTAACTTTTAAAACATGCGTTTAAGCTAGTTAATACCAGTACCGGTACTGTAATTGGCTAGCAACTCCCTTTTCTTCTCGACACTTTGGCACTTTGTCGCCTTTTCTTGCTTTTTTTTTTTGCCTTGCCCTTTCTCTCTCATCATCACTTTTAGCCGCACTATACTAGTACACGTACACGTGTGAATAATGGCAGTTGGTATAATTTTGCTCATTCATCAGCAATAAAACTTGATGGATGGCCGGCAAATGGCAAGCGGCAACTGCACTCGGCGCATACCCATCACACAGCGCCAGCCAGCCAAGTTTCTTGATTGCCCAACTACGGAACAGGATAGCCATCAACATACATATGTAAGCTCAGGCACCAGCAGTTGCATTTTGGCGCATCTATCTGCTGAATGATCAAAGGACCGAGAAAATTCGCGATTCAAAGGACCTGCATACATATTGGCATACATACATACACACACACACACACACACATTTATCTACGCAAGCAAAATGAATGTGAATTCTGCCACAGCCATTACTGCAACGCCTAATTGCAATCTTTGGGTGGTCATTCGCTTGCGCTATTCATCTTGTATTCTTTGACGTTCCGCTATCAGCTAAATTGGCAAACACTTTGCAATTATGACACGAGAAGGGTAATCCAAATTACATACAAAATGGCTTAGGGATGATTCCAAAATTGGATTCATAGAATTTAGTGGAATTATGTTTTAAAACACATTGGTATGCCGATTATAGTTGGACATGTACATGTACATGTACATATATATGTACGTATTTACGTTAGAGAAGTCCTTGGTTTTATGAAGAGGTTTTAAATCGTGTTTTTTCTTATTTATATAGCGAAAGTCTTTTCTATACATCTAAAAACCCTTGAAACCAATCACCAATCGGAACCCAGAGCATAGCATTAAGCGAAACAGCTGGAGCAGTCTCAAGTGTAAGACTGATGCCAATGAGAGTATAAACTCTCTTAGGCTGGGGGCTTAGGCCCTGAGATATCACGCAGATCATGTATTTACTTCAGCATCTAGCAACTTTTGTGTTCTCAAATTGGTGGTAATATCCGCAAAAAATTAGGAATTTTTGTAGTTTTTTTTCTCATTCATGCTTGCATGGCGGTTGGCTTAAGATTTGAGGCTTTCCTTTGTCTCTACAGCTTCTGAGAAGATTGTTGTAGCGACACCAGTCTCTCTACCTTTAGAAGATACGCAGCAATGTCAACTCTTAACTGGTGGCTCTTCTGCTCCACATAGGAAACCCCTGCCAGCGTCTCACTTTTCATTCCGGACACTTTAGTTTTCCTTTACCGCAGGTGCCCAGATTTTTCCAATTATCTACTTTTAGAGATACTTCTTTTAAAATGCTTTAACTCATCACGATCGATATGCTGAATCCCTTCAAGGAAGGCAAAAATGGAGCGGATATTGTTTATCTGTCATTCCGGTTTTTAAACCAGATGAGGAGCGCACAGCTCAAGCATCTCGTCTTTAAGTGCATGTCACGGAATGAAGCGCTCTCAGAGCCGCCTACCTTTCTAAAAAAAAAAATTAAAAAGTTGCTAATTACTGGCAGGCGCTCTTGTAATCGGACAAGCAGCATTACATTTTTTCGCTGTTCAGTAAAGACATCGCAGCCCCCTTATTTTGGAGTTAAACTACCGTCTGTGTAGAATTGAGAGATGCATTTGATCCAAGAAATTACCCTAACTACTATTCTCTCTCTGTGGTATTCCTGTGTTATACCTCCCAGTTAAAATAAGCCTTGATTAACAAATTATTTTTTATAACTGGTAGGCAAATATTAGCGGATACAGTAGTGTACACTTTCCATGCTACTTTCCAGCCCGGTGCGACCCTGCAAATTAACACTAAAAAGAGCTAATCTTTTTTACGTTACGCATTAAATCGAATAATGCATTTTTAACAAAATTTAGTACTTTTAATCGTTACTTATGTACATAGGTAACACAATATAAATCAACCATTCAAATTTTTTTTTTGCAAAACTACATCTAAGAGCAATTTAAAATTCACGAAATATGTGTAAAGTGACCGCAAGCTAATTTATATTAGTTAAATTTTAGCTAAAACTGTCGCGCGGTTTGTGGACAACAAAATAGCGTTACGCATGCCTTGTAGGAAATAATTGTCATTTTTGTTTTTTTAGGTAATAACACCACTATTCGATAGTTCTTTATACTAGAGGAATGACCTTTAATCCTAGGCTATTTGTTGGTCACTTATACTCTCAAGCAGGGTGTTCGATGACTCGATTTGTTTCTACTACCGGTTTTAGAGTTATTCGAAAAACGGCATTTAAAAAAAAGCGGATGTTTGCTTTTAATTTTTCGCGTTTGGATTACGCTTACAGTTAGTTACAAATGAAAGCCAGGCAGTTAGGCAGTGCTCTCGGACAAAACATTGGGTATAAAAAATGGGATCTGCGGGGCATTTTTAATCAGCTATAACGTCGAACCCGTAAGTCACATGACTTTGAAATTTGGTGTGTTTACCTATATATATCTAAGGTAGATGCTTTCAGTAAAGTTGATATAGCTTTATACTAAGAGCTTTGTAATCAGCCATAACTTCGGAATCATAAGTCACATGAGTTTGAAATTTGGTATGAAGATGTATCCATGGTAGGCGCTTATAGTAAGGTATACATGAATGAGTTTGTACAAGGCACGTGATATATCCCATAGGCGTGAAACTTTTAATCGGCAATAACCTTGCAGAATTTTTAAATTTTTGTACAAAGTTTGATCCAGAACCTGAGATCTACCACATTTTTTGAAATCTACCACATTTTTTCCAGATTCTACCACACAATTTTTTTTTGAAGTCCGATCACTACTTGTACCCGTTCTGCATTTCTCTCCGTTAAAAATGTGGTCTTTAAGTAGTCCTACAACTAACGCTACCTTCCTTTTTCTGACCATGAGAAGCTCTTTTTTTTCTCAAATCCAACTCTGGTCAAATCGGCATCTCTGCGTTGCAGGTACTAACGTAATCCTACTTCGTGCGTGCTTGTTTTAGGAACTTTCAGGAAGTGCGAAAGCACTTACCCTCTCTTGTTAAGTCATCTACTTTCCCGTTTCCTGTTATGTTACAATACACATATCAGACACAATAGGTTTAATGGAGAATAGGATTATGCCTTGTTCTAAATACTTCCATCAGATTAGCTCAACGAAATCGTAGAATTGTAGTTCCTCCATTTTGTTATAACTTTAGGAAGCACACCACAAGTTATTAACGTTGACCAGCTGTTTTTACAAGTAATTAACTTTTTACCATGCATGGTGAGTTAACAAAAGCTTTTCGATTGTCATTTTTTGTTGGGAATTACACCGTTGAATAACAATGACAAAATCACGGCAATGAAGCATGATCAGTTGACACTTTATTGCAGATCATGATTGTTGAATTTTTCGTGCAAGGTATTTTCTTATGTGCACTTAAGAGATGTGTGTATATCCCGAAGCCACAAAACCGCAAGGCAAACCGTTCACATTTCAAATGTTGTTGTTTTGCGAGCAAATTAGATTGCCTGAAGCAATAAT
>NW_016163622.1:0-35563 GCF_001687245.7 Rhagoletis zephyria | reverse complement strand
TCATCAAACGTCGGAAAAAGGTACAATTGTACCTACATTTTCATCCCTGCTTCATAGTCTTTCACTAAGCGGCAGCAGGAGATTTTGAGATGGCAAACTCTCAGATGAAGCACTAGGAGCAACATATGTATAAAGAACAACAGCAACAAAGTAAAAAAAATAACATACATACATACATAAGCTGGCCTTGAGTTAGGTTACAGTAGCTACACACGACGAGCATATCCGCGCACATGCGCGGCTTGCGGGTCATGCTCGTCGTTTGTAGGGCGGTTTGCGAGCATCGTATTGGAAACAAAAACAACAACCTCACTTTGTGTTGATGCTTGCAGTGTGCACATCGCGGATAAATGCATCCAAGCCATGTGCGTTAATTGAATTTTTGATAAATGAGGCTAAATTACTATATGTATATGTATGTACATACATATAAGTAAAATATAAATAAATTTAAGTAACACATACATAAAAAACCCTAAGTCATAAGTATTTCAATTGCATCATCCGCGTCTTTCCTTTCCATGTTTACGCTTTGAGTACAAAATCACTTATGAGCCGCTCGCCGTCTGTAGCAAACGACAGCGAACATGTTGGCGCACATGTGCGCGGATATGGTCGTCGTGTAGCTACTGTTAGTTAGGTTAGTTAGGCGGCACGGTGGCATTGTTACCAATGCTGGCTGGACAATAATTCATTTAGCGAACACATTGTACGATATCGCTTTATATTGACTAGTACATTTACATACATACACATGTGTCTGTTCTTATGTTTGTTTAATAGAGTGCATGTTTACTTATTTATTTACAGTGACTAAAACAAGTGACCACGTATTGATTTTTTTTTTTTTAATATTCATAATTAATGTTTTTCGGGTTATCTTTTTTGATGTTTTGCTATAAAAAAATGTCCAAGCTTTAACCAAAATCATATAAATCACAGTTTCAAACTTCATAAAAAATTTTAATTTTTATCAAAATTTCAACAGTTAAATATGAATATTTAGAACATTTTTGAGTATGAAGTTTTATAGCCAATATAATTTCAGTCTAACGAAGTGCAAGTTTCAAACAGCAAACAAATTCCGTTGATTTTTGAGATTTTTTTTTTTTTGGTGGCGGATTTTTGCTCTTTTTCCATATAAGCATGAATTTCTTATGAAATAAAATGCAGGAGACCGTTTGCAACAAAATTTCAAAAAATCAAAAAAAAAACGCAAAAGCAGTTTCCGAAAAACAAAAAAGAAAAAATCTCAAAAATAAACGCGATTAGCCGGTTGAAACTTGCACTCCATTATACCTAAATTGTATGCGCTATAAAACTGCCTACCCAAAAATTTTCTAAAAATTCAGATTAAAAAGTTGAAATTTTGATGAAAATTTGCTGAACTCTCCTAAATTTTGTATAACGTTTTTGTATACAATTTTATTAACTCTTATTTTGTATATCGTCACTAGACACGAATAAAGGTGCGAGCTCAAAAGTTAACCGCGAAAAAAGGCGCATAAAAAACCTCGGCGAAAAAGACTCTTAACATAGTTGAAGGCGATGAAAAGCGCGTAAACTTATTTTCGCGGCTATAAATCTATTTTTACGCGTCTTTCTTCGCTGAGGTTTTTTTTTCAGCGTCAATATGGTTTTGCTTAAAGCTTGAACGGTATTTTTATAAAAAAAATGACAAAAAAATAGCTCCAAGAACATTACGAATATTAAAAAAAAAAATCAATACTTGGTCACTTGTTTGAATCACTGTATATTGGCGCGTTGGCACGCGAGTGACCCAATTTCTGACTTTCCTGTATCTCCATTGCTAATATGTACATATGTGTGTAGTATGCCTGCAATGGCGCGCATCTTCCATTTTTCATTGTGAATGGCGTTGTGGCCGCATTGTTGCAGGTAAACAAATGTGGCAATAACTTCTGCAAAACGTGTTTTATAATTATTTTTTTTATTGAGCATTTCTTTTTTTCGTTCTAAATTTAATTGCCTTATTTAAAAGAACATGTTGCAATAAATTGCGTCTACTTGACACACACAATTTTTTTTATGTATTTATGTATATACTAAGAAAGAAATAGAATAAACTAACAGCAAATTGTGTCCCTCATTTAGACCATCACAACTTCGCTAATGTAGTATGTAAATACTACTTTGTCCATACATACAAATGTACGTAGCTTGTGAGTTTTCTTATTACATATTTACATATATTACAAATTCAGCCCTAGTTACTTTGGTGTTGTAACAGTTCTGAGCAACTGTTTGTAGTGACTTCCAAACGGTTTAGTTGGTTGCCAAACAGGTTATACTGGTAACAAATATCTGCAAGCATTCGCAGCAATGTCTTGCGTACTGGTGACCCTTTCATATACATATGTATACATATGTATGTACTTACGAGGAGAGGCTGACAAGTTTTGAGCCTAAAGTATTAATATAGCTTATATATATGTATAAAAATTTGATTTTTCTATACAATCTCCCTCTACCTTAATGAAATTCTTACATTTTTCAAAACGGCCAGTAAAAAAATATTCGCCGTCCTTGTCTTCGAAATGCTACTGCCGCCCTCATTTCTTCTTCACTCCGAAATCTTCGTTTGCGGTGGTTTTTCATCAAATCGGAGAATAGTAAGTAATCGCTGGGGAACAGGTCTGGACTGTATGGTGAGTGCTTCCAGCGACTGCCTACCATACTTGAATTCTCAACTCCAATGTTTGATGGTGGTAAATGTAGGTCCAGACTGCCCACATACTGTAGACATTTCTTCAAATGTTTTCATCGGTATTTATACTACTAAGGATATTAGCGAATACAAGACATTAATGACAATCAAAGGCACTCAGGCTCAAAACTTTTCAGCTTCCCCTCGTTTGTATATACATATGTAATAACTTTTTAGTTCCCACATACAGGCAAATGCAATGGCTTGATTTTAGAGGTGTTTGGCTTTAAGTATGTAATTGCTTACAGGCTGCTTAAGATTCAAGTTAATGTAAAAGCATGCAAGTATGCACATACATACATACAAAAGTGCATATAATAACAAACAATGAAATGGCAAAAAACCGTTACTAATGTAATTAAGTTTCATATTAATACATATACAAATAATAACTATTTATACAATATAACGGTCGATTGCGAAAAAGTACATAAATATTTAGACAAGTTCTCGCACACAATTTTTTTTTTTTTTATGGATATACATGTCGCGTATTTACGAAAAGATTGTCACAAGTCAAAAAGCGAGATATTTGATTTACTGATGTTAACCTACTCATTGTATCATGCTGCGTATTATGTAAAAACTCCATGCTTCATTCTAGTCTGGTTTTTGTGCGAGAAAGGAATATGCGAGATGCAGTCTTTGCACGGTGAGAGCGAATTGTGGAATTTAAACGTGTCTGCTACAAAAAAAAAAATCGTATTTTGAGATGTGACAGTTATTTTAGCAAATGAGTGTCTGACATTTCGCCTGCGCATTTAATTACATTGGTCTTTTCTCATATGTAAAATGTTTTCTCAAGATGCACCTTGAAATTATTGTATGCAGAGACTGTGCGTGTGGTGACTGTGTTGCCATGAATATGGATGTAAATAGTTATAGTAATTAGTTAATAACTGCTTTCCTTGTAGCTAACGCACCCTAGAAGAGGTGAACAGAACTTTATGTTCTACTCATTTAGAAATATTTATGTTGAAGTAACAGTACTTAAAGCCTATACAGCTTATTAAATCAAGATCAGAGTGGTATTCCTGATAAGCTTATCGAATCAGAGAAACAATCAGATTATATAACTCCTACGATAGATTTCAGGAAAAACTTTCAGGTGAAGTTTCCTTCTAGACGGGATTTGGAGACGGGGCTGGATAGTTGAGGAGAGTTCCCAGGAAATCTATTTTGACGGGTCCAAAATGGACTGTGGTGTGAGTGCAAGGGTGTTCTCTGAGATGCTGAATGTCTCCCTCTCGTTTCTCCTACCGAACTTTGCTAGCATCCTCCAAATGCCAGTTCCGGGACTCGAGAGGGCTTGCAAAAGATAAGAGAGAACCTGCGTAGGCGTACAAAATGCATATATTTTCACAAGCGCGTAAGAGTCGACCGCCGAGGCAATATATAAGCTTTTCATCTACGTTTTCGGCCACAGCAGCATACATGGAAAACAAAAGGCTAAGGTCGGAGCATCTCTTGATGAATCCCAAGCAGAGACAAGAAACCATCCCCTTTCACGCAAAAACTATATTCATTCGCGGAACTTTAATAAAAAGTATTCATTGGGCCACCGTTGTGGTGTAGTGGTTAGCAGTGCGCACTTCCACTCCGCAACGCCTGGACAAAAAAATATAGAAAAAAGGTTTTTCCTCGGCAGGCAATGGCAAACCTCCGAGTGTATTTCTGCCATGAAAAACAGCTTCTCATAAAAATACAATCGCCATTCGGAGTCGGCGTATAACTGTGGGTGCCTTCCCTTTGTGTGACAACATCAAGCCCACAAAACGAAAGAGAAGCTCGGCCACACACTAACTTATCGAGCCCTAACCGCCAAAAAGACGCCAGCGACATTTTTTCAAAATTTTATTTTTGATGCAGAAATGTTCCCAGAACATCTGTATGCATTTATCCATCAAAAATAAAATTTTGAAAAAAAAAAATTAAATAAAAGAATTACAGCATTTTCAAATCCTCTACATTTTTATTCATACGCTAAAAAAAGGGTGCCATTTCGATTATTTTACGATTTTTTTCAAGCGTTTTATAAACCAAAAATGTGCTGTTTGTAAGCACCTACTTTAAGTTTATTTTGCTTGTCGGCTTTTATAATATACAACTTTTTACTTTGTCTTTTTAAGAATCATAAGCTGAAAAAATTCGCACGATTTGTTCGTACCAACGATGGAATGCTCCATTTATATTTTAGTTTTTCAGAATTTTCGGCACATTCCATTGCCCTGTAGTCCAGCTACAGTGGGGAGCAGACATGAGTACTGATGACTTTTGTAAAATATTTGCAAGGTTTTTAAAGTAAAATTTTTTGTAATTTTTTCATAAAAATCATGTGACTGCTTCTCTTCTGTAGCGCTGACGTCTGCCTTTTTCCTAGCGAGAAAATCAACCAGCCGTGAAGAGGCACCCTCCCAATCAAGGCAGTGGAGATGCCAGGTGCATGCACTGTTCAAATCTGGTCAACTGTGGACTTACAAGGCTGAAGGGCCGAGAAGTTGGTTTATGGAGGGCTTCATTCGATAGGAAAAATCAACAAATGTCAAAAAGTTAATAATGAAAATTTTTCTTGAAGACAAAAGATTTCACTAAATTGCAATGCAACTTGAAACACACAAAAAGCTGGTAACTCTGCACAACTAATTGTTAGCCCAATTGTATTGTGGGAAATCGCGACATAAATGCTACATAAACAGAGGCAACATTCAACGTAGAGGTTTGCAAAGTAAACAGCTTCAAAAAAAGTATTAAAAAATCGCTCACTCGCAACGCTTATGCGCTCTGCTCTCACTTAAAGAGCTAAATAAAAGCCAACAAATGAGTGCATAACAAACGAAAACAACTTCACTGAAAACGGTGAGCTTAGATACTGACTAGGCCTGACTAAAAACAAAAAAAAAAATGATGTGAAAAATTGAGTTACCGACATAAACAAGAAATACTACAACTGCTTTGCAATTACGTAGACGCAGCGGCACAATGAAAAAAATAAAACACGAACAATGCACACTGCGCAGCCGCAACGACAGCAGCAAAGTTCGAGCAACAAATAAAGAAGAGATAAAGCAGCAATGATCATGGAATTAGCAACAGTAGCCGTAGCCAATATTGGCAACACTCAGCTGTGGACTTGTACTTCGCGCCAGGCAGAGACTCTGAGGTAGCAGCTGTGGTCGTACGGGCAAAGTTGGTGACTCTGTCGCTGCTGGTAATTGTGGACGCCAGTTTGTGGCCATTGTATTGGCGCGGTATTGGTGGTAGTGGCTTTTGCGCTATCCGCACAGAGACAGGCCTCGTTGTTATGACTTCATGAGCTCGTAAGCACAACCAGTTACGATTCAACTTTCATTCCGTGCTGACGTATCCGGGCGTGTTGAGTATGCGCAGCGAGCGCTTTGAGTGTTAACCGATGTCGGTAATGATTCTGTAAATGGCCAGCAAACAAGGAATCAGCGGGTACTTAGAAGTATATATTTTGGAACTCATTATTAAAGTGATTTTGAATTTGTGCGCTTTTTGCATTAAATAAATGCATAACGCGCCGATTTACGTCTGCTAAGCAAAAAATAAAAAAATAGAAAAAAACCAAAATGCGCTAAAACATTAAATGCAAAAGTTGACATATTCAGACACAAACTACTTGCGCTAGCAATGTGAATACACCAAACCTTCTGTAAAAACAAAAATGTAACAGTGAGCTAAATAAGTGCAAAGCCAACAACATTTGTGTTTGAAAGTAACAAATTAATATCCAAACCACCTTCGCGTTGGCCGCTTTTGAGAGCATTTTGCGTATGTGTGGGTGCACATAGTATACAAAAATTGCAATTATATTATATTGGAAGTGTTAATGAAAGGAACAATGAAAAATGCGAGCAAGTTGCGTGGCTAGAAATATATAAAAATTAAGGCAAGCAAAAAAAAAAAAGAAAAAAAAACAAAAAATAGCACTACTAGGCATAAATAAAATCGAAAATTATCTGATTTTGGAAATATTCATTGAATGCATAAAAACTTGCCTATTCACACCAAAGTATTATGAATGTGTGTTGCATATATATGTAGGAATGAGCAAAGCACATGCGATTATTTATTGTCCGTGTTTTTTCCTCGTTTTTGTTTTTTTTTTATGAAATAGTTACACGAGGTCAATTTGTGGAAGAAAACATGCTTAATAAGGTACTAGCTGGCGAAGGGGTGGGCTGTTGAATTTAAAACTACATTAAAGTGAAAGGAAGTAAAGTTGTAGACATGCGAGCAGGAAACACACAAGCGGATTAACGAAAAATAAAGAAACTATAAACTTGTTTGGAAATGGAAAACAAAATTGTTTCACATGAAATAAATTAAAAAGTGCTTATAACGTCTTGTAAAACTATGAAAATATTTTAATACTTATTTTCAAGACGTTTTCGACAACTCCAAACGAAAGACTTAAGGCACAAACTTAAAAAAAATGTATTACTTAAGTAAATATTATTAAATTAAAGCAATATTAGATTAAGCTCAGTAATATTTTTTTTTACATATTTTGAAAACTGATCTGCCGCATTGGAGCATAGTTTCGAAGGAACGCTGTCGAAAAACCATACTGGAGGAAATGTGGCTAATAATAAATGCGCGTGTTTTTAGTCAATTAGTTAGTTAAAAGCATGGGTATACCAGCAGAGGAGACAGCGCAACCTGAACGGTGTATTTTAGCTCTAAAAATAGTCCTCGAAGAGCCGGACCTGTCTATGGCCCCCATCTACCCAGTACTTACTACATTCAGAGTGAACCCACTCGGTAATTATGGTTCTCGAAGACGACCAACTGAGACCAAAAATTGTTCCGGCCCTAAAAAGGCAGTCAAAGATCCTTCTCGCGCCAACTCGTCAGCGACCTCATCGCCTTCGATCTAGCAGTCAAGTAGTAGTAGTCAAATTTGGATTTCACTATCCTGTCTCAGAAGGCCCGGATGGCTGCTTGGCTATCTGACTAGGCATGCGCACATCCAACCCTTTTCGAGGTTTAATTTGCGTAAGTTAAGATTGCTAGTCCCTTAGCCTTGAACACTATGAGTCATCTAAAAAAAAAAAATATTTGACGCTTACACTAGATGAGATCTGGACTTTTCACTTGAAGGTCTCTGCCAAAGCAGATCTCTTTAGTTATGGAGTCGGAGATTCTGCATATTTCAAAGAATACCTGCATTAAGCCTCTTTGTATAGAAACAGTCGCTTCATAGTCGAAATTGCAATTCCCTTGTGTCTATCGTTAGAAGTAAACTTTACATAGAAATGTTTGGAAAAAAATCTTATTTTATGCGATCTCCATTCTTTAAATATAAGTATATCCTCAATTTATTCCCCATTGAGGGGTTATTAGTGGCGCATTAGTCTATCGCAGGAACTGCAAATAACCACTAAATAATAAAAAAAAAAAATGTATTTGTTAAATCACTGAAAAATTGTTAGTTTTTTCACTAAGTTAAAAAAGAGGAAGACCATAGGATCATGAAGAAACTAACGGTAATTCTAAACTTTTATATGAGGTTATTGTTTTTTTGATACAAATTACAACATTTGCTTTTATTTTTATTTGTTTGGTCAAGAATAATCGTTTTTGGATATTTATTTTATCGATCAAACTGTATCGTGATTTTGTAATTTTTTTTCGATACAAAATAATAACCCTTAAAATGAAGACGGAGTTTTTATAAACATTTGAAATGTTTTATGATAAATAAAATTAAATCTGAAAGTAACGATTATCACATGATATAATATACAATATAAATCCAAAATAACTATCGAAATTTATCGAAAAATAAATAACCAAAAAATGACGAGTATTCTTGATCGACAAATCGTAAAGCAACGGTTAAATTTAATGGTTGTTGTGTTTGAAACCTTGAAACCTTGAAACCTTGCATAAATAAATAAAATAAAAGCCCAATTTTAGCGGTTAAAATATGTAATTTCATAAAAAGATCAACCATTTCGTTCCCTGTCTATTGTATATCTTTCCATCTTTACAGTGTTTTGATAAACTTGCCGTTCACTTTAATCGTATACTAACTATCTTTGTACATCCATTGAAACAAATTTTCGAACAGATTATTTATCGAGCTAGGCCCGACGAGCGGGCAGATCAGCCGAAAACAGGAAACAACTTTCATTGCATGCCCTTTGTTGTACGTAGTCTTCGCTCTCGGTTCCACCACTTTGGCCTATTCCATATATACCAATGTTACTTCAATGATTTACTCTGAGCCGAGGCCCGAGGCCGTTATATAAGTTGGACCCTTTTTAAGTTAGTAATTACCTTCCTTTGTATTTGCCGCTCATATTAGATGCAGTATTAAATGACTGACCCCAGCAGGCTCGTTTATGAACAGAGATGGATATCTTGTCTTTTTGTAATCTCTAAAAATTATTTTTTTGTTCTTCCGTCATCACATGTGGAAGCCATGGGTCGCGGCCCCGTCGGCTGTGCCCTTAATCCGGCACGGGATTTACTATTTAACTAACTTTAGTTAATTTTAAAAGTTTGTTATTTGAGTCTTTCCTTTAAGATTAAATACCAACTGAGAAACCAACATTTGGAGTTTTAAAGAAGTAGACAAATTTTGAAAAGAAATTTTAAAAATTACCATTATTTTCGCTTTTAAAGCCAAAAATTTAAACTTGCATTACAAATTGGGTACCGAATTCGCAAAACTTGCTTTATTACTTTCAATTTTCAATGGCTTATAAATTGATAATTGTAAAAAAAAAAACATGAAAACAATCTAATTATGTTGCAGAATAAAAACTGAACGCGCTGTTTTTTTTTTAATATATGTACATATTTCGTGGTCCTTGTTGTTGCCTGTACAATTCTACGTCACCTCTAAAAATTAAATGAGGTTTACTTATAGTCTTGTTCTTTCAGTTACTTTTTCATTTTAGAGATACATACCAAACTGAAAGCCGAATGACTCATAAATTATGAGAAGTATCTTGATTTCATTGACATAAAATTTCGCATAAAATAAAGCCCTTAAATGGAGCGGAATACTTCGTAAACCGGATACAAAAAAAAGGACTTCAACCTAAACTTCGTAAAATAGGAGCTCGCTGCTCTTCAAAGAATGCTAACAGCAGTCACAACCTTCACCGTATTTACAGCTACACTTACATACACAGTACTTCGCACTAAGCGATGCAAAATACATAAATCGTTTTGGCTTTTTCACATTTTGTTATTGTTTCCTTTGCGAATACCCAAGTGACAGCGGTGAAAGCAGCAACACTTTCGTATACTTTGTTGGCACAGATTGGCGACAGTTATCTTCAACGTAGATTCTGTTGTTGACTTGCGTATGATAGGGAGTGTGTGAATTACAATGGCAAAGTTTAAATGTATTTGGTGTTTGCACGTCCATTCAACTTCAGGGCACATCCTGCTCTAAAAGGATAGTCGAAGTGATGGATTGGCAGCGATTTTCCGTCATCCCTTGCCAAATTTGGTTGGCGTTTTGCCATCTTCAGTGGCACTGTTCGTACTGTTTATATCCAAAACAAATTTTGTAAAGGACGATGGAAAACCGCCTACATTACATCAAAGTTCTACTCTGTTGGAAACATCAACAAGCCAAAAGAAAATAGCACAAATGTTTATATGAATTCGTGTTTCTTTGAGTGCGACCGTCAACTTAAAATTGAAAAAAAAAAAACATTTAAAATCACCAACATGGGATATTTGAGAAATTAATTTTCACAGGTCATTGTCTGATTGGCATTCACGCAGTAAGGCTAGAAATTTTATCTGAACTCTGCTGCCGCAGCTGGCAGGAGGAAGATGATGCGCAATCTACTTAGCACTGTGGGAAGGTAAGGTAGGAATATTTTGGCTCGCACTCCTTAACTTAACCTGAGATGCTCTTGGAAATTAATTCCTAATGATCTCCAGAGGTACGTAGCTTTCTTTTGTCTGACAACATCAAAGCTCATAACATAAATTGGAAAACCCGTTTTAAAAATGCGAGCGCGAATTACAACTTTTTTAAGCCATTAGGATTGGTTTTGCGACGTTGTTGGAAGAGGTATTGGAGGCATGAAATTGCAACTTGGACTTGCAAAAATAAATGTTTTATTTATTTATTTTTTATTATTTTTTGGGTTTTTAATATGATGGCCAGGGTGGTTCCTTTTTTTTTTGGTTTCTTCAAAATATGCACGTACTTTCCAAGTATTGAAAAAAATCTTGAAAACAATTTATGATTGTTACTAAGAATTTTTTTTTATATATATTCGAAACCATATTTTATCTGTTTTTATTGCAAATTTTGCTGTCATACAACAATACGAATTTTTGTGAAGCATAAAGCTGTCACTCAAGGTTGCAGGTGCCATAGAAAGCGTGGGGAAATATTTAAAAATTTAACGCCTGTAAATTCATTAGTCTCTTCACAGATCACACAACGAATCGAAAGACTTAAGGCGCGAACTTCTCTTGAATTATTGTACAATGCAAAGTTTGAGAAATTTTCACATTGCAGCGCGACTGGCAATTGTATTCAAAAGTGCAAGCAAACATGATTTAATAACTATTCAATTCCCTTGCATTTAGTAAATTCATTAAAATTATGCAGTTTTTGCATGCGAAAATTTAAACACGCATTACGCGAGACTTTATTGTTATTTCTTTGAAGGTATTTAGCCTTGAATGTTTGTATGTATGCATTGCAGATGTAACAGCAAGCGAAGTGAAAAAATTTATGAAAAAAAGTAAAACAATAATTTTTGTAAAAAAAAAAACAAAAAATAAACAAAATAAAATACAAGTTAGTAAAATTAATTACGCGCCCGATCACACACGAGCATTTCAATTTAGCTGGTGAATGTCTAAAAATGTTTAGGCGAGCGCCAAAAGCAACAGCCCAGCCAACGTTGCTCACATAATCGTCGACGGCAACTAAAATTTGAGTTAACCAAGAAATGGGAAAACACAAACAAAACAACAAACAAACGAAAATAACGATTGTAATTGTATTTAATAGCGGCAAGTGATTTACCAACGAAACGTGCAGACCAGCTGTATAACCGAAAGCCTAAAATTCAAAAAGAAAAAAAAAACACAGCAACTGCACCGAGTGTTGTCCACAAGCGCGGCACGCAAAAAACAAAACAGCAGCTCTAGCTAAGCTAACTAGCAAACCAAACAAAAAATAACTCGAAAATATTTGCACTAGTATTTGAGTGTGGCAGTGGCGCCAACGCCATAGTTAGTCGTCACAAAAAAAACAGCGCTTTGTGGGATCAAAGCGACGCGGCACATCACCTACATATATACATACATACATACAGCATTTACATGCAAAAGAAGTTCAACAACATTTTGCAGTTTGTGTATTCGAAAGGTAAATGCGACAGCTGCTGCAGCACCTTAGTGAGAAAAGTGAAAAACGAAAAGCCCACGCCACTGCTATCGATTGCCTGCCACAACAAGCCAACATAGTTTGACAATCTCTCATTAATCGTAATAGCATCAAAATGACACCAATTTTTCACAAAAACTTAAATAATTTTAATTTCGACTTTGTCGAAATTTTCACAAATCCTGACAAGAAGCGTGGAAAAGTAATCACCGTTGCTGCGGCTTTCAGTACGCGTCAAATGTCCACGCACCGCATAGGATTTTCGCGGACATTTCTTCAGCTGTCAGTTGCACTGCTGTTGATTTCTTCATTGGCCGTTGCCAACTGTCAAGGTAAGTTATTTATATTTAGTTAGACAGTTATTTGGAGAGTAATGGAAAGTGAATGATTTGGAAATTTTTGTATGCATTGCATATATATGTATTTACATAAATGAATGTATTTAAAAAAAGCCTATCGTATAGTTGCACTCCATTAATTTAGGCACGTTTCCGTTTCGTATGTGAAGCACTTTATATTTTGCATTCATTTTTATCAATGTGGTTTGATAGAAGATAATACATCTACATTTTTTCAAGCTTCGGGCGTAAGTTATTTTATGATGCGGCGACGGGTGTTGCTATGAATTTTTTGTGGAGGCTTACACATGACAAGAACACAGGGACCGAACATAACAGTTATTGATGAAAATTAAGTGATACATACCAATCGATTCATTTTTTACCGAGAATCAAATTTGAAAATAAATTTTTATTTGCAATTTTTATGCGAAATTAAAAAAAAAAAACAATTTTTTTTGATTTTTATTTTATAAATCCAAAATAACAATTATTTTTGATTTTTATATTATATGTCTTAAATAACAGTTATTGAAGATTTTTATTTATCGAAGTCATCAATATAATACAGTCACCGACTTTTGTTTTTTAAATCATTCGTATAAAAGTCATTAAAATTTTTCGCACTCAAAAAGGTGTTGGGAAACGAAAGTTTACTACGACTTTTAAATAATGAAACGACTTTTATAAGTATGATTTAAAAAATAAAGGTCAATGACTGATTTTTATTTATGACTTTTATAAATAAAAGACTTCGATAACTGTTATCTGAGACATATAATTTAAAAATCAAAAATAACTGTTATTTGCAGAATATTTAGATAAGAATGAAAAATAATTGTTATTCTGAATTTATAAAGCATTTTTTTAATAAAAGTTGTAACTGTTACGTTCCCTGCAAGAACATCCATATAAATACATATATGTACATAGCAATATTTTAGTGCATTTTTATTCTTAAACATCATTAAATATCATTTAGCGCAAATCTTTGCGCTTGCTGTTGGCAAAAAGCCAGTCATGTTCTCTAGAGAAAAATATGAGTGCATTTCTCAAGAAAATGTAGATTGCTATATATGTTCGTCCTTGCGAATCAGTAAAGTCTTGAATGTCAATGTATTATAAACGATTCTCCTCACAATCTGCAAAAATTTAAAACCGAGGTGGTTTGTTTTTCAAATATTACCAAAGTTTGCTTTTAGGTTTCTTCGCGAAATAAATTCTTTCAATATTTAAATTTTTTTCCCATACAACGGTAGCTAAGTATAGAGGTTAAGTTTTAAAGAAGGATGAACAGGCACTGCAAATTGCCTTTTTGTGTGTATATTTATTTTTTTGGTTTTGATTTTTTTTGGAGCTTTGTAGCACGTTGTAATTATCTACATCCATATAAACATAGAAAAATGGATTCTATTATTAAGAGTTCAAATAGAAATGAATACCTGTAAGGAAAACTTTTGTATAAAATTTTTTTATTTTTTTATAATTTTTGTGAAATTATTATTTCCGTTGTTTACCTTCTTGATCAAATTTTTCTTCTAATTCTTTTGAAAGTACCTAAGTCCAAAACTTTGACGTAGTCTTTTCGGCACCGATGGTAATTTCACTCTTGGCTTAGGACAATCGGTTTTCTCTTAGCGGGGAGCAATTTTCTAGGCTCAAAAGGATATTCGAGATCCAACTATTCAGCGTCATTCGTAGCCATTTCGAAAATTCTATAAAATTTTGTATGAGAACAGAGTCCCTGCATGGTTTGAATGACAAGTCTCGTAGTAGTTTAAGTAATATTAATGCGGCTGTGAGAGCGTAATTATTGTATTAGCGTAATGTTTTTTTTTTGCTGATTCTAGGATATTATCAGAAGATTCTCTCACCATGCAAAGTGTGTCAGATATCCCAGAAATACTCTTCGAAACTTCTTGCAGAACAAGAATAACTTTTTGATGATAAAATTGCAGAAGTTATTATCAAACTGCATGATATTGTTGCCATATATGAAAATAAATACATGCACAAAACAACAGATCTGTCAGACATATAAAAAAAAAGTTTTTTCCAGGTATCGCTTAGATTTGCCAGCCTGGTTATCATTACCATTTTCTTGTTTATTCATAAGAAAGCTTGCGCTAGTCGTTTCGTTAGCCAAAAACTCATAACCAGTATCAAAATGGAAATATACTTACTTCAAGGATCAATGAAAGTAAAGGCGCTCCCAAGATAAAAGTAGCATCTATGATAACCTTAACTTGCAGGTCACTCCGTTTTAGTGACAAGACAAACATTTTTATAAGCTTTTATTTAACTTGCTCTGTATGTATGTATATATCGATGGCTGAGTGGAAGATCGACCTATCTCGGCAGCCAGTTCGAAAACATTCTATCTCAAAAAACTTTTCAAGAACGCTCTATTTCAGAATTCGTTTGAAAAACGCCCTATCTCAGCTGCCGATTCAAAAACGCCCTATAACAGCATATTTTCAATACATTTTGAAGTGAGATAGGGCATTTTTGAACCGAATTTTGAGATAGGGTGTTTTTCAATAAAATTCTGAAATAGGGCGTTCTTGAAAAGTTTTTTGAGATAGAGCGTTTTCGAACTGGCAGCCGAGATAGGTCGATCTTCCACTCAGCCATCGATATGTAAGTATGTTTGTTTGGGGCAAATTTTGCTATCAACTTTTGACCAACTTCCCGATGTGCAAGAGATACCTGAAACTTCACAGTTGGCTCAGAATCCGATGGCAATGCAATACGAAAGATGAGTTAATCCGATAGGTGGCGCAGCAGTCGAGATATTTGGTAAACCAGTATTTATAGTCCGATTTCGTTCAAGTTTGCTTTAAAAATATATGTTTTTACTATTAAGTTATTTTTATTTAACTTATCCTTGATCGACAACACAAGCGAATTCTAAATAGAAGGGAAATCTACACTCAAAATACCTTTTCCTTTTTGCTTTCGAACAATTTAAACAGAAGTTCAATGTTCGGTTGTTTAATTTTACTAAAAAAACTTTGCATTCTAATAATTTGACACACGACCAGTTTACGAAATTCTCATTTTTTTACTTAAGCACGTGTATTTTGTATAAATATTTATACAAAAGTTATGCGTGTAACAAATTCATTAAAGCTTCAATTAAGCAAAACATTGTTTCTTGAGCATAGAACTTTAAAACAAACTGGATAAATTAGTTCACATTAAAAATTATAATTTTTTTGCTGTGAAATCGTTTTGAAGACGGAAGCGCAAATTAGCTGGTTAATAGCATAAAAATCTACACACTTAGTATAGGTGGTGTTGCAGCTTTTTGCACGAATATTTTCCACTACAATTCACACAATACTTGTAGTAAACTTGAAATTACAACATAACTAATTTTTTTTTTTTTGTGAGAAAAATACTTAAGTATATTAAATTTTGTAATAAAAGTGGCAAAACAAATATACATACATTTGTATGTGTACATTAGACCGTACCGGAAAAAAGTTTAATATATTTTTGCAAAGCTATTTCAAAAAAAAAATAATTTTTTATTTTTTGGCCGAATGTAGTTAGGAGTTGCCCTTTTATAATTTTTGTCATGTGTTCGGCCTTCAAAGTCGGACCTTAATGTATGATGTAGCGATATTTTTGTCTCAAGGAGAAACCTTTTTTTTCAAAGTTAATTGCTCTCAAGTATCCCCTTCTAGTACTTACCCACCAGTTTTAGTTCCTAGCACCCTAATGCCAGTAGGTTAAAGCTAATCAGAAATAGTGAAGGATTTGGCTTAATTATTCCAGTGAAACTATTTGAAAAAAATCGATTGCAGAGTATAGGTACCGCCAAAAGATGTTCGGCAAAAGAAATGTTTTCGAAATTTCCTTGCAAAAACTTTAGACTAAGAGGTGTGCGTGAACGTTTTTTTTTTGTGTGCTTGTAAGGTGGTACGGTCTAATGTATATACTCGAATATGACGAATGAAAGGGACTAATAAACTACTTACGCACAGAAGCATATATTTATGTATTTATTTTGTCTGCTTGCTATTCTTTTATGGTAGAGTAAGTATTTGCGGTTGAGTGGGCGTACACACGCATGCGTAAAAAAAAAAACAAAATCAACCGCTGCTTTGTCTAGAAATGGAGACGAACAAGAAAAGAAATGCCAATTTCACAATTATTTTTTCATCAAAAGAATTAAAATTTTAGAATATTTATTTATTACGTAACATTAGGCTAGAAGTGGAAAACGTTATGACCCCTATTTTTGAAGCAACTCAATTTTTTACCGACATACATAAGTGAATATTCCAAATAATGTACTAAATGAAGAAATTTTTATCAAATTCGTACAAATTTACTTTTCATTTCACTTTCTGCTTCTAGCAACAAATAAGTCATTAACAGGTCTATACTAGACAATATATTACCAACAAATAATATGTAAATAGAAAAAGAAAAAAAAGACAATCGAATATGACATAAAAACTCACGAAACAAGTTGGTCGTTTGGTTGGCCATAAACGCAGATCTCGCACGAAGTATTAACAAGACTTTTATTTTCATTTTATTTATCAACTCACTTTTTTTGCTTTATGACTTTTGTATTGATTATCGTTCGGCTGCAAAGCAATGAATCAGGCGCTGCGAGCTCAAAATTTTATGGTAAAGAACCCGCAAAACCAGATTGATGCAAAATTTAACAAAATTGTTTTTAGTTTTTTATTTTCTTTTTTCTTGTTTCTTCGTTTAATGTTGTTTTATGGTGTTGCATGAGTATTTAGTTGTTTGTAAACTCATATATGTATGTACGTTGCAATTTGCCTGTCAAACGACTATTAGCTGTAGTTGTAGGAAGTGTGGCTCGGTGATTGCTGCAAAGGATATTTAAATCTTTTTAACTTGCAGCGCAAAGTGTGCTTTTGATTTGTTTTTATCAATTAAAGTTGCTAAACTAGTTGCGATGGCAATGCATAATTAAAAAGTAAGAGTTGAATTGAAAGTAAAAACAGTAAAGTGGATTTTGGGTGAACGAAAGCGTTGAGTAACTAGACGCGATTCAACTGTCGGTAAATTTAGACTTAAAGATAATTCTGTCCGCATAAATGTGTGGCTTGCATAGTTCAGGCTTTGTGTTAGAACCCAAAATAGTCTTCATGCTTAGTGATGCACGTGCATCACCTTGTTTTTACAAAATTACGCCAAGCAATGGCAAACCTACAAATGTACATCTGCCATTTTCCATTCCCATCCATTTTTAGGACAATATTAGCTGCATTTCTTTGTAAATGAGCGGTAAAAAAAAAACACTCAACTCGGGTAAAACTTCATTTTAGCTTTTTAAGCAACTCTGCTGGTATGTGACAAGAAATATGTGATTAGTTTAATGGAATTTATAACAAAAAACGAATGAAAATGAGTAATATTTCGAGGTATTTTCGTAATATACTTATAAAGTTATTTAAAATTTTAATCATATACATATACATATAAGGAAACAAAAATTTATCTAAATATTTTCCTATAAACAATTCACAATAGAGCAATTTTTTTCACTTAACAACACTACGCTTCAAGTCGCATATTTTTTAACCGACCTGGTTGAACTCGGATAAATAGCCGAGTTTGTGTTGTTGCTTTGAATGTAACTCGATACTTTACCGAGTGCTCTTTTGCAGTTCGGTTGCAAAAGAATGCAGCTATTAACATTTTTCTTAGAAGAAAGTAAATTGTCATTGAGAATAATTTTTTATTTGCTTTGGAACAATTTAAACCAGGGATGTGCGATTAATCAATTAATCGAACAAGCTGATCAATCGATACCTGATTAATTAATTAATCAAAGAACAATAATTAATCAAAGAACAATAATTTTTGATTAAATAAAGTGATTAATTTCTCGATTAATAACATTTTAATTAATCAGAATCTAATTAATTTTAATAATCAGAAAACTGATTAATTATAACGCAATCAATCAAATACCTGAATAAGTGCTGCTATATTTTTTATATAGAAAAAAATGTATACACATGCTTACAAACATGTATATTTTTTCATTTCAATGAGTAAAGTAATTTTGGAATTACTTTTTGTTAATAAGAAAAAAAATGGTATTATATTATAAAAAAAATGTCATTTGCTTTCAAAGCAAACTCGAAAGATATGTGCAAAGTAACTCAGATTTCAATTATTATTTTATGAGTAGACCGCATCTAATTACTCAGGGTCTGATTAATAGCGATTTTTGATTAAAACGATTATGATAAATTAAAAAAATATTGAATCGATTAATCGCACATCCCTAATTCAAACAGAAGTAGAATTTTCTTTTAAAATTTTCATTCAATCTGACAAATTGACCCAGGTATAGCTTACAAAATTCTAATTTTTTAATTAATTTGACAGTCTTACCCATTTGGTCGATATAGGCTGCATTGGACATTTGCTTCTTGATTAACATTATAACAACCTAACACGCCAATCGCTTCTTTTCTGTACTAACTGACACCGATTGGAAATTCCAAGTGAAGCCAAGTCCTTCTTCAACTGGTCTTGCCATCGCAGAGGAAGCTTACCTCTTCCGGTGCTACCATCAGCGGGAAAAATGGTGCGGTTTGAGCCAACTTGGCAGGCCTGCTCTTACCTATTCCGCCGAAAATTTTCTCTCGTACACTTCAATAGCATTCCCATCGGATGTCGTTATTGAGCATGATTCTGCGCCATATACCTGCACACCGACATAATGAGTGACTTATAGATTGCGACTTTGTATGACGAGGGAGGACTTTTCTGCTCAACTACCTACTCAGTCCAAAGTAGCCCTTTCTGACAAAGGTAACTCTGCGTTGGATTTCAAGGCTGCATTATTATTGGTCTTAATGCTGATGCCTGAATAAAAGAAGTACTCCAATTTTTCAAAATTAAAGCTGTCAACAGTGACGTGGGTGCAGAGACACGTATGCGCGGGCTGTTTGTTGTTGCTCTTCCCCACGAGACCCACACACAAACGGCGCGCTTGTTGAGGCCAATAATATCGATGTTATCCGCATATGCCGATTATCGTGCGCTTTTGGTTATAGAAAATAATATCTGACCGATTAAGTTTTGCAGATCTTAGAGAGTTTTTCTCAAAATTAGCTTAAAAAAAAATTCGGTATAGGAAGCCGCGTTGTCTGAAACCTCACTTGGTGTTGAAAGGCTTGCGAAGGCCCTTCCCAAATAGCATGGATTTGATGGTATTGCTTAACGTCATTTTACACAGCCGTATTAAATAGTTTCGCTGGGATACAAAATTCAGACAACCCAGCAACTTATCTTCGTGCTGTAGAAAGTGAATACCTACCTGGTCAATGGTGGATTTATGAGGCCTAAAGTTACTCTGATAAGGTCCAGTCAGTTTGTTAACGATGGCCAGCAGTCTTTCGCAAAATACACTCGACAAAAGGTTAAAATCTATGTTCAGAGGGCTGATCCCGCGGAGTTTGGTGAATACAGCAAAGCTCGTCCTTCTTGTATGTAGATAAGGTAAAGCAAATTTAAATTTCAATTGGCTGTAGTAGTAGGGATTTAATAACAGTTCACGCTTCCGTTTGGAAATATCGGTGCGTCTAACTAAATTAATCACTCTTAAGCAATTCAAGACTGAGCGTAAGGCAATTGCCATGTATAAGAAGAATACATTTGTGTATAAAAAATCTATACTTTTAGCTTTTGAGTTTCCAAATATAAACGCAAGAAAACAATACCTTTTTTAGTTCTTTCAGTTTGCTTTTTTGTTATCATCCGTCTTTACATTATGACCAACCATGTGCTAATCAATTTAAATCATCTCTGAAATCCAATGTATATATAGCCCTGTATTTGTAAAAGTGCAATTATTGCTTTCGCTTATTTAACTCATTTTAATCAAAGTATCAATTTAATTATACCTGAAAATCATTAAATTAATTGAAGTGCAATAAAAGTTATTTGGGTATGTGTGTTTGTTACTCCAATTATCACATCACGTTTGGCCTAATTTACTGTAGATAAACATACCTATACATATGTATAGGTACCATTGAATTACATTGCCTACAAACATAAGTTTGATTTATAGTAAATTTGCCAACAAAACTAAATTATGTAGCAACCTACGCCGCTAAGAGGCCCTAAACATATTATATTACGCGATATACATATGTATATGTACAATAGGGTGGCCCAAAAATCCTATACAGAAAAAATATACCCCTACTTTTTTATTTTGAAAACAAAAAGTATTTAGAGGTCGCTCAAAGCGCTCAAAGTTTTCCATGTATGTATTATATGGGGGAAAAAGCTTTTCGTAGAAATGGTATAGAATTCGTCAAAATCAATATTTTCGATCGAAAAACACTGCTATTCTTCAGAAGATTTCCAATATAATACCCAATTATTTATTTAGCCACTTTTCCATAGTAACTATATTTTATAGGTCCGAGAAAACACCCAGCAAATGCCATGGGTGGGTAAATTAAAAAATCTTTAGTATTAAAAAGCGGTTAAATAAACAATTGGGCAATTGGAAAATTTTGGGCGCTTTGAGCGACCTCTAAATATTTTTTGATTTCAAAATAAAATAATTGGAGTATATTTTTTCGATACAGAACAATCCTGAGAGCATCAAAATTCCGATTTTACTTTTTTTGGACCACCCTAATGTACATACAAGTGTGTATTACCGAATCATAGAAGTCGTAAATCAGAAATTGCGCAACCACGACAAATACAACTGACATCTGAGATGTTAAAAATTTTAAAGAACTCATTTGGTGCCTAATATCACATGTCTTCTACTTACTTACGTACATACATATGTATGTGCATAGGTTCATATGGCATTTGATACATGATACATATACATATCACGCCAAGTTATTATTTGCGAAAAATAAAATGAGAAATAAGATTTCCGTCGGCCAAACAAAAAAAAAAAACCTTAAATTGAAAACAAAGTGTAGCGTAAAGTAAGCACAAAAAACTGAATTATTTTGAGTATGTAAAAAAAAAGATCAACAGAGCACGAAGGTCAGGGGTGAGTGATTAGTTTATAGTGTTATATTTTGACAATTTACCGCCTTACCTTCAGTCTTATTGAGTTGAAAATATTTAGGTGTTCAAGTGAACGACGCTCATAACTCTGCTTGGTGCCTATAGTCATACAAATTTATGTACTTACTATACATACGTATGTATGTATGTGATTGAGTACGTTTGTACCTGTAGTTTAAACAATTTGTAAATTGGTAATTGTGCTGCATAGTCATACAAACATTTTACAATCATTAATTAATAAGTCATTATGGATTTACTGCAGTGGAGTGGCTTTTTACTCGTCTTATTAGCTGAACTATGCTGTCGGCATCAACGAATTAATTGCCTCAAATTCATTATGGTTTTTATCACTAGTAGTCAAATACATATGTATGTATGTATGTGCTTGTATTTTACAAAGCAAATCGATAAGATAAGTTTTTTTTTTTATTGATGCGAGTTATTCATCAATGTTCGAGGTCATGCACAAGAACACTAATACAAACAAAAACATAATAATATTTACACCCTCCAAAAAAAAAGAGCTGAGTAAGAACGGAACAAAAAGTTAATTTGGAGGCACTTTTACATATTCAGGAAGTCAACGAATATACAAATCAGTGATGTGAGAAATTTTATTTACTAACTATCAAGGCCGTAACATTTATGGGGCCGTATACGGGACAAAAAATAGTTTTTTTTTTAATTTTTTACGCAGTAGCTCACAGACCTTAAAACCTTCTTTAGTAACACTAGATGTATTAGACCTGAAACAGTATCCTTAATGTAACATTTCAAATTTATAGGATATTTTTCTCGAGATTTTTACCCACGAAATTTGTTACAAAAAATTCCTTAAATTTTTGGTGCAATGAAGTGCAAGTTTGAAGTAGCTAGGACTTACCGTTAATTTTTGCCATTTTTTGTTGACGGTGGTACGCATTTTTTCATACAAACTAAATATGTTGGACAATATTTTTTAGAGGGAAGCAAATGAGCAGCACTTTACACTTGCACTTTATTATATTAAATAAATAAATAAATTACCAGGACAATTGGTCAAAAAAGAGGACGGTCCCGTATAATACAGGACGGATGATCACCGTTATTATAGCCGAACCAAGTTTGCCAAGTTATTTTTGTTTTCATTCAATTTTGGTTATTTTTTTCTTTGACAAAACCCATGCAAATCCAAGTTACCAACTTTGTGCAATATTAAAAAAATTCAACAAACTTTCGTACAAATTTCGAGCTTTTTTTAGAATTCTAAAAAATCAACCGTAATTTTTAGCCATTTGAAACTTGCACTTTATTGTACTAGAATTTAATGGGTTAAAAAACTGCATACTAAGAATCTAATTAAAAATTCGAAAATTTTTGAAAATTCATTGATATTTTTTTGATTGCATAATTTTTTAAGGCAGTGTCACTTTATTGGTACATTTGTACAGATTTGTGCACTTTTTGATTAGGCTATTGGTACAAAATAAAAAAATTGGGAAATGTTTTTTGTAGTCAAAAGTTTGGTACAATACAGCAATCTTGTATTGAAAAATTTCAACAAATTATTTTTCGTGATTGGGATAAAGAAAAATATTTGGGTATTCACACTATTGGGATACGATTCGGCACATTCCCAATTGTGTGACACTGCCTTTAAACTTGTATTTATACGGATGTTGGTAAAGAATGAACTATAAAAAACTAACCAAAATTAAATAACAACAAAAATAATATTTAAAAACTTGTGAAAATTTGGCGCGGCTTTAATTTTTTTGACTACTGTACATAAGTTGACTATGATCAGGCGCGGCAGGAATATCAACCCTGATTCAAGTGAAATATTTTATTTTTATCAGTATTTTTCTTTTAATAAATCTGCGTTAATATAAATGTGAAAATAAAAAATATTTTGTCAGAACCTCCCCTCCTGGCTACGGCCCTGCTGACTACTAAGTACTAAGAACAGAAGTATTGAGGTATTTATGTGGTAGCAAATAATCAAGTCCTATGCACTTAAGTATTTTTGATGGCACTTAATACCGCGTGTGATAGTATGAGAGTCGATTGCGAAATTCCTCAGATGTTTGTTATGACCGGAGATTTCCAACGCCGAATTTTCGTCGCGCTGCTTGACGCACATCATCATTTGTTGCAAATAGGCCCATGCAGTTCTTAGCTGCAACAATTTATTTGTCCGAGTTGATGCTGGCTCCTCCGATGGAACGCTCGTCAAGTACGCTCGTAGCGTATCTTCAGTCTATTATAACTGATCAATACGGGTTTTCGTTAAATTTTACCTCGATATTTTTGACCCGAGCTCAAAATCAGATTTTTTTGCAGGTAATTCAAACTCTTCGCCAAAGGTCAACCAGTCAACTAGCTAGCGAGTGTCGGTTGCTTATTTCTATTATTCTTATATACAAACATACTTGTTGTTATTGGTGCAAAAAACTGCACGAATAAGTCAAGTGTGAATTAAGCTGCTAGGCAAATGAAGTAAAGGCGTCAAATAAGCAACTACGAGTGCAAAAAACGTGAAGTATGTATGTATGTATATCAAAGCAGCGTCGAACTCTGTAGTTGCGGACGTATTAGTAAGACAATTTTTTTTTAAGAGTATGTATTGAAAACTGCAAGTGAATTACATGCATTCGAAATACGTCAGTCGGCTGAAAATTGCAATGAAACTGGATAGGAATAGCGGCAAAAGCGCAAGCAGCAAATTTAAAGAAGTCGTAAATGTAGTAAGCGTATCCATGCATGCACTGAGAGAAAAAAAACGCATTCTAATGTTAAGAAAAATGTTATGAATTCACTGAGGAAAATAACGCATAGTAAAAAGTGACTATTTTTTATTTGATTATAGTTTTAAAATGTTCGTATTTAAAAATAATACTTTCATACCAGGCACGCGTGCTGTGGTGTTGATTCAAACTCAACATTTGGCAGCACATTTACATGTCTGGCTGTGGCTGAGTTCGCAAAGATGCTTGCCACAATTTGTTAATTTCCAGAGGGTCAGGGTTGAAATACCATTGCGGGCAGCATGAAAATTAATTAATTTATTTATTTATCTTATGCAAAAGCATCCGTGAAGTGCGAAATGCTTCATTTTAATATGGGCATTTTTGAATTTAATATTTCCATACTAAATACTAAAATTTATTACAATTTGGGTTGGTGCCCTTTAATAAATAGGCGTATTTTTTAATTTAGTACGTTTTAATTTTTTAATTCTAAAATTTTTTCTCTCAGTGTGGTATGCCCTAATACTCGTACATTGCATATAATATATAAACTTAAATTTTTCATACTTTTCTTGTCAATCTAATGGCGATTTGAGTTTATTTTAAGTTTTAATTTGCATGCACTGAATCCACTTTTACGTTGCTAAAGCAGCAAACGAGAATATTCGCAAGTTTATTTTGCTGCCATATTTTTGTTCGTTGCATATTTACACATGTACATATATACATACATATGCATATGTATTTAAGTATAAGTATATTGTTTAGTGCTCTCCATTACTCGCTTTTGTTTAATGGCAGCTAGCAGGCAGACAATGGTTGTTTATAAATAAAATAAATAAGTATGGAGGTAGTAACTAATATATATGTATGCACTACAAAGCAGTTAACCGTCCGACGCCGTTGGAAGGGGCAGCTTATTATTACGTTTTGGGTTCCTGTTTGCCTTTCGTTATGGTTGTGAACTGGTACGAAATACTGATACTTACCAAACACTGCGCCTTAATTCGCACAAATACTTACATAAGTATTTTTATGTACCCCTATTCTTAATTTTTGCACTTTTACGGCTTCCACGCTTCCTTGAAAAATGCATTGAATTGCTCTCAGAATACCTATACAACGCTATTTTCGGCTTTAGTGGTATACTTCATTTATTTTTTTTTTTTGTTTTTAGAAAATAAGTATAAGTTAGAATTTTTAATTGAAGTGATGTTGAAATGGAAAACTCTTTTTTCATATTTACACTTTTAGTTTTTAATTCAGTCTGACAAATACTAAAATAAAAATCCACTGAACTCAATCCGTAAAAACCCCTATATTGGCCCTTAGACGTAACTAAAATAACTGATCGCATTGACTTTTGCATAATCAAAAACCTCATTTTAGACGATTTAAAAATCAAGTCTCGACTTGACTATTTGACAACAATTGACCATAGAATGGTTAGCAGTTATGTATGTTAAACAGTTAAACTGGCAACATTAAGACTTCGGTTTTAATCCGCAATGACATGGATTATTGTAGCCGCAGTGCTTTGTACACCTGTAATAAAGTCTACGAAACTTGTTTCGATCACTTCTGCTGCTATTCGAGATCAAAAGCTCAAAAGATCAAAAACGAGGACTGTGAAACATATGGCAAGGCATACAAAAGCCTGATGATAAGAAAAATATATATCTAAGCTTTAAAGCTTAAAAAAAAACTACTCAAACACCTGACAGAGCTGTAAAATTGCAATGCTTTTGTTTAAATATAAATGATTGTGCTACCAATTTGATTGAAATCAAAATTGTTTGCTTTTATTCTGATTGTAAATATTACAATTTACAAGAGAATTGATTGCAATTGATTTGACTGTAAGCACTTCCGATTGAAATCTATTTGATCGTAAGCATTTCTGATTGAAATCAATTTAATCGCAATAAAATCACCGATTAAATCATAAATTTTAACTGCTATTATGTTTTATTTTTGGTAATTAATGCAATTGATTCACGATTTGTTGTGTTTGTAGCAATATAATACAAATCAAATTGATTGCAATCAAGAGTGCTTACAATCGAATTGATTGCAATCAAAATCTTCTATTTGATTGTAAATTGTAATTTTTACAATCAAAATAAAAACAACAATTTTAGATTGCATTCAAAAGTGGCTGCAATATAAAGCATTTTTTTCAATTGCAATCCATTTTTATTCCAATTTTTTACAGCTCCGTCAGCTAAAGAATGCTTAAGTAGCTCAGTTCCTCCAATTTAACACCGACTTCAGAAAAAGTTGTACACCAACTACTCCTATGCACTGATAGTTCTAGGTCTCGAACGTATTCTGACAAAGAAAAAATACTTACTTGCCGACTATTTTGAAAAAATTTTTAGAACAATACAGACTCGCTCTCTTCTATACAAACCGGTCACTACCAAAGCGTTACATATATAACATAAAAAGCATAACCACCAAGTATATTAAAACTGCATTGGCAAAGATTAATGTTTATGCTATGGGGAAAAATTCTAAATTTTTAACCAGATAAAGCAATTAATTTAACGCTATGCTAAGACTCGCGTCCGCCGCGGTCGAGTGGTTAGAGGTGTAGCACTTCTGCTCGGTAGCACTAAGGTTCGATTTCAATCGTTACGAAGCCGATAGCTGCACAGTGGGAAATTTCGGAGTAATTTTGTTAAATTTTTTTAACAAATTGAATATTTTTTTATGAAATACCCTGAAGGAATTTTAGAAAAGATTGTAATTACGCCCGAATTAAAAAAAAAAAATATTTTTATCAGCAATGGTGACAGGCTGTAAAAACAACATCAAACTAAAAGCGATTTTAATGGTGGTTACACGTGACCGATTCAATATGTAGCACTTTACTCACAAAAATGCATAAGATACAACTTTTGGATAGCAGCCGCCATATTGGATCTGCCATATTGGATCAGCCATTTTCATGATTCCATCATTCGAATCGAGTTCAAAGACCTCAAAACAGTTTTCAAAAACTTTAAAATCTAAAATTTGTCAACAAGAAAAATATTGCTTTTACCTCGATGCTTCGATATTTTTACGCCTCCGCTTTGTACGCTTTTTCCGCGAATTATCTTCTAAGATGGACAAATTGACAAGAAGAAGTTCGAATTCTTGAAAGTCGCTTTTCTTCTAAACTTATTTTATTCGAAGTTTAGGCCCGTTTTAAGTTCCCTTGTCAGATATGTACATATGTTGTATGTATATTGTAAAATTTAACAGTGAAAAAATGGGAGTTCATTGCCCTTTTCTACCAAGAAAAGATTAACAACGACGGTTGAACGCAAAGATGCATCGCAATGTAAGCGAACGGATAATGTGTAGTTTTGAAGCCACAAATTGGTAACTGGTTGCAAACCTGCGGCACGGACTTTATTTATTTACTTTACACTACTTTTCCTACTGGGTTGTTACATTATAAAAATAGCTATCGTCCCTTGACAGACAATGCCCAACCGTTAAGACAATACTTCTCGCCCAAGCAGTTAGCCAAATGTGTAAAGTGTCAAATGTTTTTTTTTTTGATTGTATTTTGTCTGCTTCTAATTTCGCATCCAAAAGGTTGTTGCTGTTTAACCGGTTTGCTTATGCTACATATTATAATTTCGGTAATTTTTGCGGTACTTTTATGGTTTTTTGCATGAAACGTAATTTTTTTTGTAATTTTAATAAGTAATAATACGTATGCACTCTATGAAAACCCGTAAAGCGAGGTCCATCTGTCTAAAACCCGTTTAGAGCTTTAAAATTTTGCTAAGTATATCACTTAAAAATTGGAAGTGGTATGTACATATGTATGTATAAATTTTTTCCTACCATATCTTTATATGTTCGTACATACCTACATAAGTATGTGCAACTGTCGGGACCCTTCACTTATCGCTAAGTTTTTACGAAAGTGTTCTAGGAATATCCAACTAAGCAATGTATAAAACGGACAAGATTTTCTTCAATACAAATCAAAAATATTAGGAATTGACAAGTTGACTAATAAGAAATGAAACTAACTAAATTTCTGTTACCCCTGCTGGATTCCTTGCTTGTCGAACTGCAAAAGAATGCTGTAAATAAAATTTAAAAGAAAAATTCCTGATTATGCGGTCGGTGAAAGTTAATCTAGACTCAGTTGAAATTCTCCTCCTTCAATGATTTACAGACCCTGCTTAGATGTTTAGGACGTATGTAATTTCTTCCAACATCCAGTTGGCTTTTTAATCAGCTCGTGCTCCGTTTTTTCCAAATTTTATTCGGACTAACTGTGACCATGATAATCTCAAACGATCAACTGATATGACGAGGAGTGTTACGTCGATGCAGGAAAAAGATGACGTCTTCGGAACAACGCTGTGATCAGAGCAATGCGGGCTATATGCGTTCGATATAATGAGCCGAAGAGGGAAGCATTATGTATTTGGAGTACTAAGAAGAGAGACCCGAAATGTGTGAGCACGACGAGCTTGAAATGCAGGCGCACACGAAAAAGTCCAAAAATTTTATCGCAAAAAAACAAATCTAAAAAATCAACAGTAATTTTTGGCAACTTTAAACTTGCACTTTGTTTACTAAAATTGAATGAGCTACAAAACTACATTCTTGAAAATTTTCTAGAATTTCTGAATAAACTTTTGGAGTTTTGATGAAAAAATTTCAAATATTTGTGAACTTTTTGTAAAGTGTGAAACTTTGATTCATAATATGATTTGATTCATATTGTGGTTAATATTAAAGAATGAAATATATTTTCATAATTATTTAATGAAAAAAAATAATTCCATGAAAATAATTGTGAATATTATATTAGAACAGGGTAGGGTGTACGCTAACATTTGACACCGACTGTAGTTGTTATACACATCAACGGTCTCAACAAACGCTACGTTTGCTCTGCCTTTCCACGTTGGATATGGGAGCTAAGATAATGAGTATGCCTGCTGTCAGCATGCAAATAGTCAGCGAATCCGCGCTATTGATAGTTAGAGATAGTAGAGTTACTCATCATGACAATAAAACATCCTATAAGCCGGCCCTGGAAGTGTTCGATAGAAAGATTCTGCGCAAGATTTACAAGCCTTTGCGCATTGGCGACTGCAGACGATGAAACGATGAGCTGTATTAGCTTTACAATGACTTGGACGTAGTGAAAGGATTAAAATGCAGCTAGTTTGAAAGAAAGTAATATTTATGACTTTTATGAGAAGCTATGCATTCTTACACCATTTCACAAAAATGTTATTCGACCTAAGCTGAAAGTGCTACAAAAAAAGAAAAAATTTAAAATTTGTGACAAGTAATTTTTCTTAACTGCTGCCTATTAAATTAAATGTGTGCAATAAGTGCTACAAAATAAAACTAAACAAATATACATACATACATATGTGCCCAAGTAGAGACAATAAAACAAAAATTGGCAATCATCTGGCTAAGCGAAAAAGTTTAAAATGTCATTTCCGTGCTGACCACAATTAGAGATTGTAAGATTCGCACACGCAAAGAATGTCAGCCACTTTGGCACAGTAAACGGATAGCAATTGTGGCAATTATGGGTAATAAAAAAAAATGCCGAAATTAAAATTATTAGAAAATAAGTGAAACCAGTGAAAGGAGCATAAGGCAAGAAGCAATTGTGGTATTAGCAACACTAATAGCTTTATTCGAATATTTACTTCGTTGATTGTATGATTGTATTCATAAATATATACAGGGTGACTGAATACTACCGCAGATTTTATTTAATAAATAAATACAACCAAATTGTTCAAATGTTTTTTATTTTTTATTTTTTATTTCATCAGGTTCACGTAGCCACAGAGAAATAAGTGAAATCGCAAAATCTCGCCGGTCATTTGACCTCGTCGTTTCGTGAGATAATTTGTTCTGGGAGCTTCATGTGTTGACCGGAAAAATCACTTCTTGCCGAACGACTATTTTCATAAAAAGTTTTTTATCACTTTTTCGGGTTATTCAATTGAGTATCGCCCCATGACTAAGTTTGCCAAAGCCTTTAGTACCAATTGTCTGAAAAAAAAATAAAATAAAATCATGAATATATCAAAAATTAATGCTGTTAAAGATCTGCATCACGCTTGAATCACCCCATATATGTACATATGTATGTAAATATTTGTATGCACGTTTAAATGTATTCGGCCGTGCGTTTGAATGGAACGTTTTGCGGTGCCAAAAAAAAAAGAAGAAGAATACTCAAAATGAGTCAACGTTTAAAATAAATGCCATAGAAATTAGAAATTTCCATTTAGAGAAAGTTATTGCTGTGACCAGTCGTAGTTGTGACCGAAACAAAGTATTTATCTGACAGAATTGAAGAAAAGAGGCAACGAAAATGCGATGTTCGGAAGTAACATGGAAATATGTATTCAGAAGTTCACTGCTGCCGGCTAAATCTGTTTACAGTCAGCTGTTGATGTTGGCATTGCGGCTGCTGATGGCGGCAGAAAACTGCCGATCGATGTTGCAGTCAGTCTCTCTTTTTTGGATAGCAAGTCAGCCAGCTTGCCATTCAATCGCTCAGTCAGCCAGTCAGTTAACGCCGCAGATGCGCAAGAACGTGAAGAAAGCAAATGATGCGAGCGTGATTTGTCTGATTGCGTACAGCTCCGATCATTCATTCGGAGATTTAGAGATTGATTTCCATTTCTGGAAGTTGAAAGTAGTAGATAGTACAAAACTATCTTTTATTGATGCTAGAAAGCTCCTCCCGTTCAAATTTAGCTAAATGTGTGTGTTTTAATTACATAAATATTTGTTATTGTTTACTACACTACAAGCTGGGAAAGTTCTACTATTGCGGTCATTTCGAACTCGCCTTTGAGAAGAACCCATGCAGATGAACGAAACGATTGGTTGGTCAACTTCAACTTCGATGGAAATGGAAATTTGCCATTCAAGCGTTTAGTAGGTTACAAACCGCACAGTTGTGGTGAAGAACCGGTTTTTACAATTGTACATACATACATATTTAAGTCAATATTTGTACAATATTTATTTATACAAAAGCTAACATACATATGTAGGTATATATTAGAGGTATACGCCGCCGAGCCACGCCGCCGCCGCCGCCGTTTTTTGTCATTCCTCACGCGCCGCCGCCGAGTTACGAAAATATCGGCGCGGCGGCGGCGGCGGCGGCGTTCGGCGCCTAAGGAATTTTGTACAAAATTTTCATGATGTATGTACATTGAATACATCGTTTGAAGGAACTAAATATTACTTGTATAAAAACACAATTTTACGAAATGAAAATTACATTTTTAAATTAGTTTTTTTTTGCATAATTTGGGCCACTGGACAAGAGTATGATCTCCTTTATTTTTTCCAAAAATAGCATAACTTAGAAAAAACATAGGTAACATATTTTTTGACGACAGCGTTTATTACAGTTAAATTAGGGTCGAATACTGGTAATCTAACGATTTTTTTCCGCAGTAGACAATTCTTTTCTATACTACAAAAATACTACTTTTTTATACACCTACTACAACAACAAGAAACTTATAACACATCAAAAACTTTAGCTCCAATATCTCAGAAAGCAGTTTTAATAGAAGCGGCCTCTTTGCATCTAACTCCTCAATTATTGAAGATAAATCAAAGACAAGTTGATTTTTCTATGTATTTTTTTAATATTTTAAACAAACACTTTTTTGCTAATATTTACATTCGTAAGTTATTTTATTCTGGGGTCCCACATACGTATACAAGTACTAGGTGGCTGTGTGAAAATTACGTTAGCATTCCTTAGTGGTGGTCAAACCCCAGGAAGGTTTTGCTCCCTCGCATCGCTATGTTTTCTACACAGGGTTAAAGTTCCCTCTTTATGGTAAACATTAGTATTATTTTTCATTACATTCGGTTCTCCTTAGAAAAATTTGGCGCTTCATATTTTAGTGGAAGTTTTAACCATCTATAAGCCATTTTTTTCAACAGTGGGTCAAAAAGTCCCATTCTGGTTCGAGTTGATAAGACTATTGCAAAAATTTATTGAGAGCGACATAAATTACCCCAATAACTAAACTTTAAACAATTTTTTTTTCTTTAAATTTAAATAGTACATACGGATCTGTAGAGAATATAGAGATCCGTGTGTGTATGTGTGTATATACCTCAGACCTTCTTCTGTTCGCCCATCAATCAGCGCCAGACACTCAACATTTTAATTCAAGTAGGAAGTAACAATATTTAAATTTAAAACTAATTCAATAATGAAATAAATAGAATTATAATAATAGAATAATTGGCATGGCGAATGCCTAACGCTGACGAGTTGAAATGATAAGATTAGTAGCCTCATGGCTCTTTGAAATCTACCTTATGAGAAGTAGCGCCGGCGTTTCCAGACGCGCCGGCGTCGCCGCCGCCGCCGAATATTTTTGACGTTGACCACGCCGCCGCCGCAAAGCCTGTCGGCGTAAACCTCTAGTATATATGTAATCGCCTATAGACTTATAATTTTGCTACTCTTATTTTGGTATCTTGTTGTGTGTTTGACCGATTACTAATCAGCCAGATGCGTGCGTTAAAGTGCGTGTATTACAGTATGGTTGAGTTTATTCATGTATAAATATATTTATGTATGTATGTACATATGTGTGTAGACATAGTTATTTATCTATTTATATGCGTGTACATTAGACATAAATCATATAGGATATAAATTTAAATTTGCATGTTTTTATGAAACTTGAAACCGTAGAAAAGTGAAAACTTGAAACTTAGTTGAACTCGAACTTCAATGAACTGTCAAAACGGCTTGCAAAAAAGAAATTATAATTAGATATAATATTTTTTTTAATGTTATTGCGGCTTGTTAACATTTTATTTTTAATATTTTTATTGAGCTTTGTATTAGGAAAAATTGAAAAAGCAACAAAGTCTAAGCGGTAGAAGTTATAGCACTATTTCGGAGATCACCACATCTCTTCATCAGACTTCTTTTTTCTAGACTTCAGCAGCATTTTTTTTTTTATTTTACATCATTCATAGTTACATTCACATACAAAGCTATCTTAGTTAAATATTTTTTTATTAAATTATTTTTGTATTGTATTTATATGTGCAAATGCTTGGCGTTTGGACGTTTTCTTTAAATTTTGTTTGTCGACAAAAAAGGTTATAATTTAAAAACTTATTTGGTCTAATGAATGGTTTAAAGCAGTACTTATGAGAAAAAGTTGTGGAAATTTGAATTCGAAATTTGTGTTCGGACGCTAGCTAACCAGGAGTTCCTAGCGTTAAGCTGTTTGCCTTTCAGCAATAAGTTTTTTAAAAATTACGTTAAATTTGAGAAATATATATATATATGTTTTTCTTTTTAAAACAATAAACACGAATAAATAAAGCAAACGTAAATAAAAGTATTTTTAAACATTGAATGGAACTAAGAATTTATAATTGTATAAAATATTTTTATTTTTTATTTTTTAAAACAAAATGTAAAACTGAAAAAAGTTAACTTGAAAAAATTAAAATTTTTTAATTATAAAATAGAGAAAAATATGTTTGTAGTAATTTAATGAAATAAAAAAAAGAATATTTTTTATTTTTTAAATAATAAAATCTTAAAAAAAAAAAATAAAAAATTATATAAAATAAGTTGCTAATTAAATTAAATTAAAAAGATTTATATTTTTCTTTTTAACTCAATGAAATCTAATAATTAAAAGAAAATTAAATTAAAAAAAAAACAAATTAAAGTAAAAACAATTCGTTGGCAGAGGCTTCGAACCCGGATCTCGCGAATGGCATGCCAGTGCTTTGCTCACTCGGCCATAAAGCCTGCTGGAGCGACGCGAGCCAAATGTAATATGTTTTTTATTTCAAACTTTATTTAAGAACAATAAATTTTTTTTGATAACAATACAAAGCATACTTTGTAGAGTCTCCTCATAATTTGATAGAGCATCAGGCTTATTAGTTGTGTCACCAGAAAAGTGCGTCCTCAAGAGCATATCTAGGGTTTCTCTCCCCATCCTTTTCCGGGTTTCCGGTGTGCTTCCCTCCGACGCCGACTCCAGTGTGCCGCAGCCATACTTTTAAGCACGGCTCAAAACTGCAACTTTCATATTTTTAAAGCGAAAGAAGAAGACTTCGTAATTTTATAAACATTTTTTACTAGACCCTCGCCTGTCTAAATACTCGTAAATAAATAAAGATTCAAAAGCGCTAAAGTATGTAAATCATCACTTTCATTTAACTTTTGCCCCCTGCAAGTGTTTGTAGTGTCTCTAAATCAATTTGTAGACAGATGAAATTAATTGCGTGCCAGCAAAAACAAAAAAAAAACACTTTTTCACCGACCATCACGTGTACAAAGCTAATTGAAATGTCCATCAACAGCATCTAGCGGCATTCATCGATGGCAAAGCTGATGATGCTATGACAACCAGTCGTCAATGGGATGTGGGAAGCACGTTAAACACTTATTTATTACTGAAAAAAATAAGTTTTGGTTTTGCGTTTTTTTCAATTTTTTTTTTTGGGACAGCTAACAGCTAAGAAACTATAAAGCAAAAAGAAACTATGCAAACCAGATTTCGCCCGCTTGCACGCGGACAGCTTCTTCGTAATTTCCGTTCCTCTGTTCAACTAAATACACTTCTTTACCTTTTTTCTCAACTCGCATAGTTTCACAATGTAGCAGTAAAAGTCGCCGAATTGTTGCTCTCGGTCTGTTGCAACAGCTGCTTGTTGGCTGTGGTTGGGTCAAGAGAGCATCGAACTCTTGTTATTATCAAGAGCTGTCGCAAGATTTTTTTTTTTGTTTATAATTTTTGGCCCAAATGGTGTGGATGCGTGTGCTTTATGGTTTCTTGAGAAATTTCTTAATTCCACTAAAACTTTGATTGCGCCATTAACAGCGACCGCCGGTGTCATGCAAAGACGTGTTTAAGGAATAAGCTTGCGAAATACTTGTGGCATACTTCTGGTCTAATACCTCTATAAGTAGCCACACATCGCGGCACATTATTCCATTATTAGCTTTCGTAAATTTATGCGAATTTCGAGTGATGTATTCTTTTTTTGTTGTACTAATTTTTATAAAGTCTGCTGGCGTCTGGCGGCTTTGCTGGCTTAGCTTTTGCGAAATTCCTTAATTTTCCAAATGCCCGAAAGCGTTTGCTTTAACAGCTTTTTAAGTGTGTCACAATTGCAACATAATGCCGTGCGACTGGTGGCAACTTCACATATCCATGGCCGCTACCAGCAGTACTCGCTCAGGCCGGCCGCTCGAAGTGTACGGGAAAAATGTCAAAAGCTA